>NW_021769937.1:33685-41592 GCF_005508785.2 Acyrthosiphon pisum | reverse complement strand
TTACATATTATATAATTATTATATATATATTTATATATATAATTATAAATAACACACGTAAAATACATATGAAAAATGTTTTTAAAATAATAAAAAAATTTAATTTTCATATTTTTTTATATTTTAAAAAATGTTTTAAAAATATCTTTAATATGTTTTTTTTAAAATAATTACAATCATGTACATTAATATATATATATATAATTATAAGCACATAGAAAATACATATGAAAAATGTTTTTAAAAAAAATTAAAAAGGTTTTTTTCATATTTTTTTTTTTTTTAATGTAAAAAAAAATGTTTTAAAAATATATTCAAAATGTTTTTGTTAAAATCATTACATCCACAACATTGTAATTAAAAAAAAACATTTAAAAAACATATTATTGTTCATAGGGATCCTGTCGAAAAGCGTCCGGTCAAACCGGACCCGCCAAAACGCATAGTGTGGCACGGCCCTAAAACTCTCTCATGGGCCGGACTATAGTAAGAAGTCGATTTGACGCGGAATGTCAAACTGCGGATCGGCAAGACCATAATGTGCATATGTTGCCCGAATTAAAAAAAAAAATCATAAAACAATATAAGAACTTATAACATTATATATCTATATAACTATAAAAACTGTATACAAACATTAATTATTATATATTTATATTGAACAAAATTAATGATATATTATAGTAAATGTTTAAAATAATATACTAACGTCTAACAATGAGTAACAAAATGTTTTCTTTTACAATTAAATATTATTTATTTATTTATTTATTTATTGAATAAACGGGCGTGAGCCCAGGTTAAAATAATTAGGTGTACAATACAATCATACAATAACATAACATGAATAATTTAACAGTGTTGGGTAAGTTACTTTTTAAAAGTAACTAAGTTACGTTACAAGTTACAAAATAAAATAGGTAACTAGATTACTTGATAGTTACTCGAGTACAAAAGTAATGCGTTACGTTACATTTTTTACTCAAAAGTAACTAGTTACAATGACGTTACTCTTGTGTTATTTAAGTTTCATAAAAAAAAAGTCTTTTTTAATCTTTTTTAATATTTATTTTATATAATAAAGTATTTTCAAAATTTTGGTCTGTTATCCTAGCTCTTTTTTTTGAACATATATCACCAGCTACACTGAATAGCCTTTCAACAGAAGCTGAAGAAGGGAGTGACGTATTAAACTTCACAAACATTTGTTTCATCATAGGTAAACTATTTAAAATTTTTAAATCGCCTGTATAAACTGTATTATAATAGCGCTCCACTTCATCATTGGGTTGATCAGAAACTAACTCTTCACTAAAAAGAAAATCATCTTCTTCTACATGTTGATTCAACTCAATGGGCTGTATGTTGGTCTCGGTCTGGAATTGCCAATTAATTGCAATCTCATTTAATAAAAGATCTTTAGCTTCCTCTCTTTTTAAAGGGTCCATACACCTAGTTATAAAATGATAACAATTACAAAATTAAAGTAAATATGGATTCCATGTAGTTTATAAGTTTAATATATAGCTGCCATAGAATAATAAAGTATCTAATAGTTTAAAAAAAATAAAAAAAAAAGCGAATGCCTTCAAAATCCATATTCAAGTTATGAATATCACAATATTATGTTGATAAGTGAAAAATATATTGATAATTATTAAATATTTATAAAAAATAAAAAAATTGTCTATGAATCCCAGACTAAAATACTAAAATATTAAACTCATTAGTAATACATTAACCTAAAACTATAAAAGTTATAAATACAAATTAAAAACTATTTTTAATAAACTATTATTTTAATACTTACTTGAGTTTAAATTTGTGATGAGTAACAGCTGCAAGTATAATTGATTTCTTTGAAATCATAGAATCAAATCGTGCGTTCACACCGGGGACCTATCGATTCCGCCAGTATCGACTCCGCCAGTTCAGGTAGTCTAAAAACAACCTATCGATTCCGCCACCTACCAATTTCTACCTGGACCTGGCAACTGCTGCTGTCAACCTATTTCTGTTATAATAATAATAATATATCTAAAAAATAATTCAATAATTAATTTAAATACAAATTAATTTAGTCAAGTATAGTTTTAAGTTTTACAATGTTATTTTTTATAATGGAATGATGCCAAACTAATGAAATAATACAATATAGTTAAATAAATAAAATGTTACAATAATAATAATATAGGTATATCAACAAAATAATTCAATAATTAATTTAAATACAAATTAATTTAGTCAAATATAGTTTTAAGTTTTACAATGTTATTTTTTATAATGGGATGATGCCAAACTAATGAAATGTGAGCGGTTAATTTTTTTAGCCTCATAATCTTTTAATAAATCTTCGATTTTTCTTTTTTGATGAATATATTTTGTGTTCTTACTAATTTTTGTTTTGTGAGTTGACCTGAGAATAATGTACGTATCTGTTTGGATCCTTGTGTTTAAGACGTGTATAAATAAAAAAATGTTTGGGTGTGATTTTGTAAACAGAGAATTGAGTTTTGCGTGGAAAGATTCACAACTATTTGTGGTTCGCTCAGAACTAATGGAGAAAGAGGCCCAAACATTGGGTGGAAATCTCGAAAACTCGTCAATGTAGTTTTCAGTTAAATAATCACAAAATGTTAACATTTTTGGATCATTAGGGCAGTGTGCCATAAACTCTTCTACAAAACAATCAGAAACTTCTTCTGGGCTTAAAAAAGAAAGTCCGAATATTTTTCCTAACCAGATTCCGGATCACAGTTTTTATTTTTATACACGTCTGTTAATCCAATTTCTTGGATTTTTCTCCACCAACTTTGCGTTAAATGGAATCTGCATCCGATTACTTGTATTAATGGCCAAATCATTTTTGCCCCAGCATGAATAGATTCTTCAAAATCAGCCACAATTGTTGTCAGTTTTAAATTTATATTTAATTCAGCACATTTAGTTTTTAAAAAACTAAATGCTAATTCATAAATATGTGTTGTTTTGTTAGGTAATAAAAAAAAAACTAATGGAACATAATGCCCATTTATATTTACATGGATTGTAAAAAGTTGATAAAAAAACTTAGGACACGAAGAAAATGTACCATCAACAAATATTGTATTAGACGAGCTTAGAGCCTTTAGATTACTGTCTGTAGAAAAACACATCATATTGTTCACCAAATCTGTATGTATTAAAAATGACTCACCTTCAACAGTTCTTATTTCACGATTATTCATAGCTTCAATGACTTCAATAAGATTTTTTGGAAGCGAAGGTATGCGTTTTTTACGTTCTCGATGTATACATTGTTTGATATTGTCAACATAGTCATTTTCCATGATATTTTCAATTTGAGGATTTTTTAGTATTTCACGATTTATGATTTTTGAAGGACTTTCTGTTACATCTGTAAGTTTTCTTTTGAGTTGGTTTGAAAATAGTTTTTTTTTCAATACATTTATTGGCTGTTTTTCATGATTTGTATGGTCAATATCATATTTTAAAATTTCCGTTAAGGATTCGTTAATGTATATTTTTGCGTTACACTTTTTATTAACACATTTCCACTTATACGCACATAAATATTTCACAAAGTTTGTTTTAAAAAATTTTTCATTTTGATAAATAACTAAGTCATTTTCTCGTTCACCAGCTACGATTTCGAAATTCATTATTGCGAAGTATAATGACACGTTGATAAATTGAGACTTGGACTTGGACTGAGCGTTGGACAATACTATTAGTCGTTTTTCGCATCATTACGCGTATACAAGTTAGATTATCATCAATTAGCGATAACAATTTTATACAGGTATTTCATATAATATTTATAATATAGCTATGTAAGTAAAATAAAACTAAAATGTTCGGGAAGATTATTTTTTCCCTGGCGGAATCGATAGGTCGTTTTAAGACTACCTGCACTGACGGAAACGATGCTGGCGGAATCGATAAACCTCATACCCAAGTATAAAAAGGTCTGGCGGAATCGATGAAACCCCGTTCACACCATCTAAACAGGCTGTAGCTAACGCTTTACAACTACCACCTGATATAGATAGTTTTGATAATTTATTTTAAGCCAACTAATTGTAGGTAAAAGGTATCCCATACACATAAATTTATCCCTTTGTAGCAAATCAAGAGCTTGGGCTAGTGGTTCCATAACCTACAAAATCAGTTTTTTTTATTAATTGTATTTATTTAAGGATAAAATATATTATTTATAATAATTAATAATCAATTAAAATTATTAATCTATTAGGCTAGTTATCTACCTTGCAATAATCTGACATAAATGACTCATCTTTTTTGTCAAATCGAGGAATGTTTGCTTTATCACAAATAGGTTGTAATTCCAGTTCAGATTTTGTCAAATTTTCATATAAACACTTGACAGCCTTATAAGTGGAATTCCAACGTGTAGCATTTGGTACAACAATGTATAAATATTTAACGAATCATGGATATCATCAGCAATTAGACTAGTGCGTTCCTGTTTGTTCCATAAAGATTGCATGCTAGCAAATGTGATCCTAATTTGCTTTTTGTAAATGGAATCAGATAAAGCTTTTTCACTGTCTTTAGTGGAAATTAAATTCAGAGTATGGCTAGCACAGCGATGATGAGATGGTAATCGATACGCTGAATCAATAATTTTCTTCTTCAAGAATATTACCTATTTCAATAACTTCAACATATTCTTCAATTCCACCATCATCAAGTTCGCACTGACTTACAGTTACATCTTCTTGCTCTCCAAAAATACTGCAAAATAATTATATAATAATAATAACTAATATATTAAATTAAATATTAAAATAACTAATGATTTTATGATTTATGATAATAATTGTATATTAAAATTGTATATTGTATAAAAATTGTATATTTTAAAACAATACACCAATTAGTGGCGATTACATTTATATTAGGCAGATAACTATGAATTTCCTACTATTATAACTGAATATTAATCTTACCGAAAAGCCTTGACAAAGTTAGAGCCATTGTCCGTTACTACATTGATTATCTTATTTAATATGCCATATTCACAAAATACATCGTTCAATATTTTTGCTAATGTATCATATGTATGCCTCCCTTTAATTCTGCGACAAGCTAAAGCAGCAGATTTCCGATCAAGAGTTTCAAAATCAAACCAATGAGCTGTTATCCCAATATAACTTCTGAAAAAACATTTTTTTATTATTTTACAGTCTTAACTATAGCTTATAGACTCTATGTCACCTACTTATATGGCCTATCTAAACATTTTATTCACTACATAAAATAAAATATATATTCATATTCATAATATAGAATTTATGACTTATGTAAACTTAATTATTTAAATATTAATTTATATAGCCATGTAGCCATGTAGGTATTAATATAAATAAAACTTAAATATTTTTTTTTGATTTAAAAATGTGCCCGTTGAACATATTATCATTCAAATATTAAATTAGGATAAATCGATAATAAATAATTACTTTTTAAACACAGACCAACAATCTGCAGTTGCACAGACATGTTTTACTTTTGTAGATATTAACTCCTCTTTTACGTTTTTTCGTATATTTTCTGCGTTTGTCGATACTCGAGACATGAGTGTTTTTCGTGTTAATGAACTTCGATTAGGAAATCCTTTATCAATTATTATTTTAAATTTCTCTTGTTCAACTGTACTGAATGAGTGATTACCACAAACTATGAATTCTGTGATCATAGTATCCAAACATTCTGAATAATATAAATAAATAAATTACAAATTACAATTTACAATAGTAAAAATTGTTTGCGGATGCGTATATTATACATGTATTATTGTAATACTAATATCTTACCTTGACTAACAACTTGAGGTCGGTTGAAAGCATTAGGAATGGACATTTGTTTTTTATATGAACTTTGGCCAATACTTGACTCGAGTTCATGTTTACGTTTTTGCACTTTTTGGTTATTTTTATTTAAAAGATCTTCAAGCTCTTTAAGTTTTGTAGAATGTTTCGCCTATATTCAATAGGCAATAACAAATTATAAAATATAAACATTTAAAAATCTAAATAATAATCAGCCTGTATAGGTATTATTATTTATTAATATTTATTTAATCAAAATTATACTGTATATTATGTTAAGAGATTACATAGATATATGAATAAACTGAATTTGGTACTTACAACAATGTGTTTTTTTAAATTAGAACTACTTGTAATCGAAGTAGATAATGTTTTCAACTTCACGCATAATTTACATTTAACTACAATATTTTGGTTATTTTTAGATAAACATTCAAAAAATGTATTATATGCACCCCACGGTAGTTCCATTTCCATAATAAAATAAATTTAAGAAATAATTTAAAAAATTATAAAGCGACAGTAAACATTAGAACATTTTAAAAAGGTATCACAATTTACAATTCACAGTCCAGTGACTAGTGAGCGAGTGCTACACAAATACTGAAATACACAATACGTCAATATAAGTTATAACTAATATATTACTATATTAGGTAACTGGAAGTTGAAGTGATACGACGGGCGACGGCACGTCGCGACGCCTGGGTTTTCTGGTTTAATTTAAAAATATTGTTAGTACAGTCCAAATATAGATAGCCAGATAGGTACTAGGTTATTAATGTTATTTTCAACAAATGACCACTGTGATAACTGATAATATAATTATGAATTGTTGACATAAGCTCCGGCCTACCAATAGTTATTATCGGTAATCCGTTCGACCGTATGTCCGTAACACGGACATCGGGACATACTATATCGATGTACATATTTTATCGATGTGATCTAAAAATAAATAAACTATAGCAGTTGGCAGTTGCTGTCTGTATAGGCTATAATCGATGTTTATAATCAATTGAAAATAATATTAAAATCACAAAATCAAAATCGTATATTTATATAATATTATATTAGATTATACTGAGAAAATTTTGTAATTACATAAATACCTACTTAAATTATTAATATAATTACATTTTCTGATGCGGATACGAGGGGAAGGACTACCCCGTGAAATAGCACCTAGATAGTATCCCCCCCCAAAAAAAAAAAAAAATTTATGTAACGCGTTCTTTTGCTAAGTTACTTCTAAATAATTAACGTAGTTATTCTTGCGTTACCCAAAAATAATAATAACGAAGTTACCATAACGTTACTGAAAAAAGTAACTACGTTACAGTAACGAGTAACGCACGTTACGTTACTACCCAACACTGCTACATACATGAAAAAAAAATGTGTATATTTGGTTTGTTATTATATTAAATTATCATTTTAAGGAAGTTGTAACGTTTTTAATTTTTTAATATAATATTTCAGTTTGTTTTTAGTTTTTGAACATTTATTTCTTACCATTTAGATAAAATAAAAACGGGGGGGGGGGTCTAGGCATATTAGTGCCGTTTTTTTTTCAGTATCTCCCCAACCAAAAGCCTCACACCTTGCTACTGGTTATTGATATAGTTCCCCCCTCCTTGTATTTGGGCTAGTCCTAGTTCTGAACGCTTGCGAAAGTACAAATAATATGTGGAGTGTTCTTATGTATTTTTTAGATTTTTTAGTAACAGAATTAACTACTTACGTGGAATCTTGTTTTAAATGTTCAATCCTTAGATATAAAAGTTGAACATTTTATAAATTTTTGTATTTTGACGCTTTTTGGCCCAACACAGTGTTCGAATTGGAAATTATTAAGTAGAAGAGCTCAATTCAACAATTTATAAACTGCGTTCCAAGTGGAAAATTATTCAACGCAGACTCGTTAAAATTATAAAAAAAAATAAAAATATACTAGAGGTACTTCGTGAGCGCCTGTTTCTATGTCTCTATAACACAAAAATAGATGAAATTTCCCTTAAAATATTCCATACCTAATATTCATTGGTTAAA
>NW_021769937.1:22563-33635 GCF_005508785.2 Acyrthosiphon pisum | reverse complement strand
TAAGTATCTATTACAAAACGACATTGTACACGCACGTGTGTTTACATGGTTTGAATACTAATATTAATTGTATATTTCAACACTATCAAAAGTACAGGTATTTGTCAAAGTGTAATTAATTATCAATTATAAATATGTAAAAATACATAAATGCATATGAATTACTGACAAAAAGCCTTCACTGGGAGGCTTCTTCAATCAGTTTTTTTTCAAGCCATATTGTTTCTATTTTTTCTCATTGATTTATATTGTAATAGATTGTAGATTATATTATTAAGAATAAAAAATATGTGTTTTAAATGTGTGTATTAATTTTTATGATACCTATCAACGATGAATAAGTAATATAATATTATACTATTTTGGTTATGAAATGATGAATAAATGTTTTAGTACCAATCTTCATAATATAATAAGTTGTACGTGATTATTTGTTGCAGTTATTTAATTATGAATTGTTCAATATTATCATATATTATTTCACATTAAACTAAAATTGTTAAAAATTAAAGTAGGTACTTATTTTACATTGGGTATTACCTCTTCAGAGTGATTTTATGTTCACCTTATTTTTATGCTTAAATTATTTATATATTCAAATTCTTATTTTTTAGTATTTAGATACACTTTAAAACCATATTTTTAATACAT
The DNA here is from genome assembly GCF_005508785.2 of Acyrthosiphon pisum. NCBI lineage: Eukaryota > Metazoa > Arthropoda > Insecta > Hemiptera > Aphididae > Acyrthosiphon > Acyrthosiphon pisum. The sequence continues at coordinate 32,984 of NW_021769937.1, read as the reverse complement.
GAGATTTTTTGTATCACTTAAATATGATATTGTTGCAACACAAACTTCTGTTTTTCAAATAGGAACTCTCCCCCTTTTTTGCTTTTAATCATTCAATAGATATATTTTTTTTTTAAGAAATTTGATGTACCTTTTTAAATAAAATTTGACTGAATAGTTTTTTAATTAGGTATATAACTTTATGAACTAAGGATAATATGTCTATGGCAAATAAGTAAGTTATTAGATAAGTAGATATGGGGGCTAAAATGATTTGAAAATGTTAGTTATTAGATACTATTAATCTATCTATATAAATGATTTATAAAAATGCAGTCCTGTAAAGTATTTAAGTAAAAGTATTTGAGTAAAAGTATTCAAATACTTTTTTAAGTATTGAATAACTTTTTAAATACTTTCAGCATGAAGTATTTTGAATGGTATTTTAAATACTTTTTTTGTATTAAATACTTTTTGGTATTGAATACTTAGGTTTTTTATTTCGCACATTGTATTTTTATTCGAAATAATTGGTTGGAAAAATATTATTGTCAACTACAATAATAGAATAATAGTTTTATTTAATATTCTGTATTTCTGTGTTAGCCGAAGCCCAAAGGTTTGTGAAAACCAGATTTCTAAAAAAAGTTATTGAATATTGAATAACAATATTCCCTTTAAAAATATTAGATAACTTTTAGATTACCTCTGGTTCAGTGTTGGGTAAGTTACTTTTTAAAAGTAACTAAGTTACGTTACAAGTTACAAAATAAAATAGGTAACTAGATTACTTGATAGTTACTCGAGTACAAAAGTAATGCGTTACGTTACATTTTTTACTCAAAAGTAACTAGTTACAATGACGTTACTCTTGTGTTATTTAAGTTTCATAAAAAAAAAGTCTTTTTTAAATTAATCTTTTTTAATATTTATTTTATATAATAAAGTATTTTCAAAATTTTGGTCTGTTATCCTAGCTCTTTTTTTTGAACATATATCACCAGCTACACTGAATAGCCTTTCAACAGAAGCTGAAGAAGGGAGCGACGTATTAAACTTCACAAACATTTGTTTCATCATAGGTAAACTATTTAAAATTTTTAAATCGCCTGTATAAACTGTATTATAATAGCGCTCCACTTCATCATTGGGTTGATCAGAAACTAACTCTTCACTAAAAAGAAAATCATCTTCTTCTACATGTTGATTCAACTCAATGGGCTGTATGTTGGTCTCGGTCTGGAATTGCCAATTAATTGCAATCTCATTTAATAAAAGATCTTTAGCTTCCTCTCTTTTTAAAGGGTCCATACACCTAGTTATAAAATGATAACAATAACAAAATTAAAGTAAATATGGATTCCATGTAGTTTATAAGTTTAATATATAGCTGCCATAGAATAATAAAGTATCTAATAGTTTAAAAAAAATAAAAAAAAAAGCGAATGCCTTCAAAATCCATATTCAAGTTATGAATATCACAATATTATGTTGATAAGTGAAAAATATATTGATAATTATTAAATATTTATAAAAAATAAAAAAATAGTCTATGAATCCCAGACTAAAATACTAAAATATTAAACTCATTAGTAATACATTAACCTAAAACTATAAAAGTTATAAATACAAATTAAAAACTATTTTTAATAAACTATTATTTTAATACTTACTTGAGTTTAAATTTGGGATGAGTAACAGCTGCAAGTATAATTGATTTCTTTGAAATCATAGAATCAAATCGTGCGTTCACACCATCTAAACAGGCTGTAGCTAACGCTTTACAACTACCACCTGATATAGATAGTTTTGATAATTTATTTTTAAGCCAACTAATTGTAGGTAAAAGGTATCCCATACACATAAATTTATCCCCTTGTAGCAAATCAAGAGCTTGGGCTAGTGGTTCCATAACCTACAAAATCAGTTTTTTTTTATTAATTGTATTTATTTAAGGATAAAATATATTATTTATAATAATTAATAATCAATTAAAATTATTAATCTATTAGGCTAGTTATCTACCTTGCAATAATCTGACATAAATGACTCATATTTTTTGTCAAATCGAGGAATGTTTGCTTTATCACAAATAGATTGTAATTCCAGTTCAGATTTTGTCAAATTTTCATATAAACACTTGACAGCCTTATAAGTGGAATTCCAACGTGTAGCATTTGGTACAACAATGTAAATATTTAACGAATCATGGATATCATCAGCAATTAGACTAGTGCGTTCCTGTTTGTTCCATAAAGATTGCATTCTAGCAAATGTGATCCTAATTTGCTTTTTGTAAATGGAATCAGATAAAGCTTTTTCACTGTCTTTAGTGGCAATTAAATTCAGAGTATGGCTAGCACAGCGATGATGAGATGGTAATCGATACGCTGAATCAATATTTTCTTCTTCAAGAATATTACCTATTTCAATAACTTCAACATATTCTTCAATTCCACCATCATCAAGTTCGCACTGACTTACAGTTACATCTTCTTGCTCTCCAAAAATACTGCAAAAATAATTATATAATAATAATAACTAATATATTAAATTAAATGATTAAAATAACTAATGATTTTATGATTTATGATAATAATTGTATATTAAAAATTGTATATTGTATAAAAATTGTATATTTTAAAACAATACACCAATTAGTGGCGATTACATTTATATTAGGCAGATAACTATGAATTTCCTACTATTATAACTGAATATTAATCTTACCGAAAAGCCTTGACAAAGTTAGAGCCATTGTCCGTTACTACATTGATTATCTTATTTAATATGCCATATTCACAAAATACATCGTTCAATATTTTTGCTAATGTATCATATGTATGCCTCCCTTTAATTCTGCGACAAGCTAAAGCAGCAGATTTCCGATCAAGAGTTTCAAAATCAAACCAATGAGCTGTTATCCCAATATAACTTCTGAAAAAACATTTTTTTATTATTTTACAGTCTTAACTATAGCTTATAGACTCTATGTCACCTACTTATATGGCCTATCTAAACATTTTATTCACTACATAAAATAAAATATATATTCATATTCATAATATAGAATTTATGACTTATGTAAACTTAATTATTTAAATATTAATTTATATAGCCATGTAGCCATGTAGGTATTAATATGAAATAAAACTTAAATATTTTTTTTTGATTTAAAAATGTGCCCGTTGAACATATTATCATTCAAATATTAAATTAGGATAAATCGATAATAAATAATTACTTTTTAAACACAGACCAACAATCTGCAGTTGCACAGACATGTTTTACTTTTGTAGATATTAACTCCTCTTTTACGTTTTTTCGTATATTTTCTGCGTTTGTCGATACTCGAGACATGAGTGTTTTTCGTGTTAATGAACGTCGATTAGGAAATCCTTTATCAATTATTATTTTAAATTTCTCTTGTTCAACTGTACTGAATGAGTGATTACCACAAACTATGAATTCTGTGATCATAGTATCCAAACATTCTGAATAATATAAATAAATAAATTACAAATTACAATTTACAATAGTAAAAATTGTTTGCGGATGCGTATATTATATATGTATTATTGTAATACTAATATCTTACCTTGACTAACAACTTGAGGTCGGTTGAAAGCATTAGGAATGGACATTTGTTTTTTATATGAACTTTGGCCAATACTTGACTCGAGTTCATGTTTACGTTTTTGCACTTTTTGGTTATTTTTATTTAAAAGATCTTCAAGCTCTTTAAGTTTTGTAGAATGTTTCGACTATATTCAATACAATAACAAATTATAAAATATAAACATTTAAAAATCTAAATAATAATCAGCCTGTATAGGTATTATTATTTATTAATATTTATTTAATCAAAATTATACTGTATATTATTATGTTAAGAGATTACATAGATATATGAATAAACTGAATTTGGTACTTACAACAATGTGTTTTTTCAAATTAGAACTACTTGTAATCGAAGTAGATAATGTTTTCAACTTCACGCATAATTTACATTTAACTACAATATTTTGGTTATTTTTAGATAAACATTCAAAAAATGTATTATATGCACCCCACGGTAGTTCCATTTCCATAATAAAATAAATTTAAGAAATAATTTAAAAAATTATAAAGCGACAGTAAACATTAGAACATTTTAAAAAGGTATCACAATTTACAATTCACAGTCCAGTGACTAGTGAGCGAGTGCTACACAAATACTGAAATACACAATACGTCAATATAAGTTATAACTAATATATTACTATATTAGGTAACTGGAAGTTGAAGTGATACGACGGGCGACGGCACGTCGCGACGCCTGGGTTTTCTGGTTTAATTTAAAAATATTGTTAGTACAGTCCAAATATAGATAGCCAGATAGGTACTAGGTTATTAATGTTATTTTCAACAAATGACCACTGTGATAACTGATAATATAACTATGAATTGTTGACATAAGCTCCGGCCTACCAATAGTTATTATCGGTAATCCGTTCGACCGTATGTCCGTAACACGGACATCGGGACATACTATATCGATGTACATATTTTATCGATGTGATCTAAAAATAAATAAACTATAGCAGTTGGCAGTTGCTGTCTGTATAGGCTATAATCGATGTTTATAATCAGTTAAATTGAAAATAATATTAACACAAAATCGTATATTTATATAATATTATATTAGATTATACTGAGAAAATTTTGTAATTACATAAATACCTACTTAAATTATTAATATAATTACATTTTCTGATGCGGATACGAGGGGAAGGACTGCCCCGTGAAATAGCACCTATACTATCCCCCCCAAAAAAAAAAAAAATTTATGTAACGCGTTCTTTTGCTAAGTTACTTCTAAATAATTAACGTAGTTACTCTTGCGTTACCCAAAAATAATAATAACGAAGTTACCATAACGTTACTGAAAAAAGTAACTACGTTACAGTAACGAGTAACGCACGTTACGTTACTACCCAACACTGTAATTTAACAAAGTATAAAATATAAAATGAAACTAAACAATGAATACAAAAGTAAAACTATTAAAAGAACAACGGATCCTCATTGGCTAATTTCATTATTCTCGTAATAGGTTCATTTTTTAGATAGTTTCTATACTCTGTTCAAAATGAGATCATTATTGCGCGGCGACCAATTTTCGTCGGGCGGCGATCAGACATATGGTTAGATGCCGTCCCCACTACGGCGACGCGTTTGGCACTGCCACGGAACAAAGCCACGCCCATGCGCACAACTAGGCCGCAGAGTAATGATCTGATTTTGAATAGAGTATAGTGCAGAAGGGTATTAAGAAAGGATGATTATTGCGGGTGGACCTAACAGGAACTCTAATGTTAATGAGAGAAAGAAGGGATGAGGGATCGACCAAGCCTGTTAGGAGTTTGTTAAGGAAAGAGAGATTATTGGAGCGACGACGGTCAGCTAGGGAAGATAAGTTAAGTAAACTGTGAAGAGTGTAATCGTGAGGGGTGCAGTTTACGTTAAAAGAATGTTTCATGTTATTATTATTATACATAAATAATAATAACAATAGATCTATTGTATAGATCGGCAACACAATAATTTATTAAATGTTATATCACCAAGACGATTTTGCCTTGATGTCAAAACATGGATAGCACCACTAAATAAAACTAACTTTATTCATCCATCAGGTGATATAACTTTCTAATCTACCTTTATCAAAAAGAAAATGTCTATAAGAAACTCAAATTAAATTTTTATGAGTGTTTGAAATTCATATTTTTACATCATTTGATATTCACTCGATTTCTTACGTAACGATTATCTTATTTTATTGTAATTAAAAAACGAGTGGCTGTAGAACCTCGAAAATTTCACTGGATGTTTCAATATTAGCATTTTCTATATACGATAAAATTTTGAAAATAATTTGACTCTTTTTGGGCTGTTTACGTACGGACATTGTAAGTTTTCAATTTTTTTAGTTTTTTTTTCTATAAATATCAATAAAGTTTTATCTATTGGGCCAAAAAGTGTAAAAAATTAACACAAGGCTCCTGATACATTGTTACAATAGCAGTTGAAAAATATTATAAATACATAGGCACAATTATTTTTTATAAGCATTTGAAGGTGAAATTATCAAAAAATTTATCAAATTTAAAATTGAATAATTATTTTGTAGTTAAAAAATTATAAAATGTTCAACTTTTGTATCTAAGTATTGAAAATTTAAAACAAGATTCCACGTAAATATTTAACTCTGTTACCAAAAATTCTAAGAAATACTAAGTTTATTTTTATAGTCATTTTAAGTTCAAATTTGGACGAAATTACATATTAAAAAACCTGGAATAACTATTTTAGTTATTTTCTTGTGATTGTATAATATTATTCGTGGGTACTTGAAACTTCTAAAGTATACTATTATATATCTATGATAGTACCACGGTTTGTTGTTGATGTATAACGCGTTACCTAATGGATATTGTGATATGATTAATTTAGAATTTATTATTGATGCCTATTATAGGTCAATTTTTTTTTAATACTATGGATAAGTATACCTTTAATAGGTATGTCTAATAGGTATCTCCTAGACTGACAAACCGTCTCCGCTCAGAATCGTTTTTCTTATACAGTGATATTATATCATTGAATTCAAATTTAATACTATCCATTATACAGTGACCCACTTGTAACCTACTGTACAGCAGAGCGACATCCACTTACCCACCTTTTTTTTTTTAATTTAAATATTTTAACACTTGAACCAGGGACTGGAACTGTACCGAAAAGAACCGGTTTTGGAACCGGAAACCGAAACATATATTTTGATGTAGAGGATTTTACGGTTTTTGCGGTTCCAAAATCCAATAGATATTTTATCTATGGTGTAAGTTGGTAATAACTAATTATTAGTAATAATAAATAATTATAGAATTGTAGACCTATAAAAGTTTATCAATACTAAGAAATAAGAATATTATTATGTGTACAAGTACAACAGAATTGTCATAAAAGAAATACCAAAAATCCAAATTCTAATTTCTGTGTAATCGATATCAATATTATTATTGAATTGCAATTCGCAAGAGCTGATGTAGAATTTCTGAAAAATTTTCGAGAAAATTGATTTTGGTTTTTAGTGTAACTTTAAAACGAATGACTGTAAATACATGAAATTTTCACCGGTTGTTTATATTTCCATTTCCTATACATGATAAAATTTTCAAAAGATTTTGATTTGTTTTGAGCTGTTTACGGATAATTTCAGTTTCTAATTTAATTAGTTTTATATTATATTTACATATTATTGAATAATTATTTTGTAGTTAAAAATTTATAAAATCTTCAACTTTTATAGCCAAGGATTGAAAATTTAAAACAAAGATTCTCATAAATAGTTTATACTGTAACTTAAAAAATCAAAAAAAATATATTAACACAGTTATTTTTTACAGACATTTTAAATTCAAATTTGGACAAAATTACATATTAAAATCTATATTAACGATTATGGTTGTTTTGTTGTAATTTAAAAATATTAATCGTGGACATAATATGAAACTGAAAAATCAAAAAAAATCCTAATATCGCGTATCCATACAATCTACAGTTTAATATTACTCTAGCCTCTAGAGTCTAGAGGCTAGAATATTCTGTGTTATCACTTTCTATCGTCGAGTGATAAGCTCTTGTCCGAAAAATGAAAAGAGTGGTCAACTCTTTAGTTAGTGGTGGACTTGTTGCATAGGAAAAATCTCTATCGCAAATATGTATTGGCGATTAAAAGTGATAAGATGTGACGGGGACGCTGTGTATCATTTACATGTGATTTTACTAGTTAACCGATAAGATTTCAAATTTCAATCGCCAGAACAAAACAGAACTTACTACAGAAGCAACACCATAGATAATAAAGATATCTTTATTATCTGTGAGCGACACTCGATCAGCAGCTGTTGCTGATTGGGTTCTGGTTATCAAAGATATCAAATATCATATAATATCTATGGTGGTTATGGTTTACCTGTGATCTGAAGTACGACCCGTTGAAAAACATGGAAACGAATCCGCGCGCCAACCTGAGATTATACCGATTAAAGGTATATCTTTAATCGTGGATTATACCACGGACCTCCGTTTTATACACTTGTTTACACGAGTTACGAAAACGTTTTACAACAGTTAATTATTTATTTTATAGTTATTATTACTACGGAATTACTACGGACATAATATAAGATATAAATATCTTAATATATCATAGTAGTATATATGTACCAATCCTGGCCCACTGTCTTTTATAACAATAAAAGATCAGAAAAAACCCAATGTGCAAAAAGTTCAGAAAATTGAAATGCAATATTTATTGAAATAATTTTTAACAAAATTAAAATGCAATAATAATTAAAATATTTTTCACAAAACTTATGAAATTAATTAATTAAAAATCGAAATGCAATAATATTTTAAAAATCGAAATGTAATAATAATTAAAATATTTTTTGCAAATCTTATGAAATGCAAAATCCCCCCCAAAATATTTTTCTCAAAACTTATGTCATTAATAACTAAAACATTTTTTTACAAATTGAAACGTAATAATAATTAAAATATTTTTAACAAAATCTGAATGCAATAATAATTAAAATATTCTCCAAAGTAATTTTTCAAAACACTTATGTTATAAAGAAACATTCCTAGTACATGGAATCAAGTCGAAATACAAATGATAACAGGGAGGTCGTTTCGCCCTCTCTACTCCAAACGAAAAATACAGCATTTAAGCATACAAATGAATCAGGTTTATATTCTAGAATAAAGTCAAAGTTTACTACATGGTTAACCCATTACATCCTTTAAGAATATTTTCAAGATAATCTGTCTTGAAAAATGAAAATACTTATGTTATAAAGACAAATTCCTAGTACATGGAATCAAGTCGAAATACAAATGATAACAGGGAGGGCAAAACGCCCTCCCTGGCTTAAACGAAAAAAACAGCATTTCAATCATACAAATGAAACAGGTTTATATTCTCTTGTCTTAATCCTTCAAGAATATTTGTCTAATCTTTTTTGTTTTGATCTATAATTAGTTTATTGAGATGGATTACAAATTCATTCCTGTCTATTTTTGTATTATAATGTCCCCAAGCTAATGTGTCAATACCATTTTCTAAAATAAATATTTTATCAACATAAACATTTAAAGTTTTTTTGTTTTGTTTTACGGTAAAAACATCATGTTTCTAAGTTATAAATCAATTTTGATTAACATATTTTGGTTCTTTTGTTAGTAAACAATTTTCAAAATCATTAAAACATATTTTGTTTTCCACAACATTTTTTTTAACACCTTTGGCTTTTTTAATTTCTTTTTCACTATTGAAGATTCTATGTGAATATAATTTGGATCTTAAACCTATAAATTCAGTCATAATTTTTCCATTTAACTCATCTTTAAATTTACCTAAGACTTTTTTATTAACTAAAGGTAAACCATAAATATTCTCTTGTGAATAATCTGAAGTGTCAAAATGACCTAACATAGTTTTCATATCCTGGTAGAAATCGTCAGTTTTTGTTTCTAATATTAGTGAGTCTGTATCTGTATACATCAATCTAACTCTATTTCCGTATTTTTCCTTTATTGTATTATAATAAAAATCGTACATTAACAATTTAGAAAAATCTAAAACACACATTCCTATATATATATATTGGTTGTTTAAAACTTATTTTACATCTTTTCATATGGCCTGCAACTAAATTCTCTGTAAAAATGGTTCTTTTGTCAAAATTTGGTTTTGCAATTAAAAGTTCTAATTGTTTTGCATTATTACATAATTTTATGTCAACATGATTTCGAACATTCATCATGGTACGTCCATAAACACTGTTTTTCATTAATTTGAAATCTTTTTCAAACTCATTCTTAGCTTTTGATCTGAGATTAGTATTAAAATCTATATACACTTTTAACCAAGAAGATTGACTAAATTCTAACAATCTGTGAATTTTCTCTATTTTTAAACCTAAATTTATATATAATTGTAATGTTTCATAATGTATTATATATTTTTTCTTATCATACAAAGTTGATAATAATTTTGGGAGGTGTTTACCATCAAAATGTCTTTCCGGTGCTAAAGGGAAATCTGAATGTAGATCATGAAGTTCTTTAGGGTAAGTTAAATCGACTTCTAAAATATAACCTTTAGGTGATTCGTCAGAAATATTCATAACATTAAAATCCTCATGATTGTCAATCCATTTGAAATCTCCAGTAGGTAAATATTTACTCATTGCCCACCCATAAAGATTATTTGCATCCAAGTATTGTAAAAATATTGACTCATCCTCTTTTTTAAATTTATTCCCCATATGTTTATTGTTTGCTTTTGAATACCTATTGACTACATTGAGACAAACCGCTTCTTATTCAAT
>NW_021769937.1:20777-22258 GCF_005508785.2 Acyrthosiphon pisum | reverse complement strand
GTATAAAACGTGGATTTTCGTAATTAAGATTACATATAGAATGTGCGGCTCCTCTATATTCTCCAGTTAGATGGTCATGATCCCGAACTTTCCTCATATTTAGATCTTTATATTTTAATTCAGTTTTAATACATTTTTTATAACGTTTTAATTTTTCACCATCTTCATCGCCATTCTGTTTATAATATGTAATTGTGTCTTTAATTATTTTAATTTTTTTCTCTAACATTGGAGGTAATTCAGTTAAACATCTTTCAAAAATTTGGCATTTGTCAGATTTATTATAATGATTATTTAATTGTTCTGCATTCAATGTTTCCATAGGAATTTTTTTGTCATATATTTCAGAAATACATTCTTCTTCATTTAACATACATTCAAAAAATGTTTGAGCTACGTTTGGATCAGAATATTCTACAGGTGGTTTATAATCACCATTACTATATTTAACATAATAACAAAAATTATTGGGTATATGTTTCTGGTAACAATTAGTAAAAGACACTCCATCACTTGGTTCACATGAGTAGATTGGTTGTAGTGTAGTTTCAAAGTCAGCAAAAATTATAAAAGGGACTCTTAACGAATTATTATAATTTCAAATTATAAAGTTTTATTATAAGGTTTTGGTAGAACTATTTTAGCTGCTTTATTTTTAGAACAATAATGTTTATGTTCATTTAAATTATTTTCTGTATTGAAACTATTTAAACACATTTTACATAAAAATCTTTTATGACCATCTTTTGTCATTTGACTTCCACAAAGTGTCTATAATTTCTTAATCCAACAATAATGACCTTTATTCTCATTATCCTCTCTTAAATACAACAAATCTATATGTTTTTTTTTTTCGTTTGGAGTTATTTCTAATGGTACAATTATATGGTTATTTTCACTTATTTGTTCTAGACAGTAAATATTAACAGATAAATTGTCAATTAATTTAACAAATTTTGAAACATCTTTGGTACTTACTGGAAAGTCTATTTTAGAGTTTGTAATTACTTCATCATAATCATGTTCCCATTGTGTATATTTAGTTACTCTTTGTGCATGTTTTTTAACAGGATGTAAGGCAGAGAGTATTGCCCAAAGAAAACATTTGTCATCTTTATTTTCAACATTTATAACAGCATGTTTATCTTGAATGTCTTTGGGTAATTTAATATACGAAGAACCTCTTAAAGGATTGTGTTTATTTATATTTATTTCCAATCTTAAAATTTCATGAAGTCTCCTTTGTGAATTTTTCATTACAAATTCTTCTATTTCATTTACAATTTTAATTTTTACATTTGTATAATATTCACTTAAGTCAGAATTTTGTGATAAAATTTAATTTTCTGTTTTAAAATTACATACATTATATTCCATATTTTTTTTCATCATTACCTCTTTTATATTTTGCATAAATATAATATTAACTTTTAAATTTTTCCTTTATTTATTGCTCGTTTAAGTCGTCCTTTACTGGTTTA
>NW_021769937.1:19517-20727 GCF_005508785.2 Acyrthosiphon pisum | reverse complement strand
TCAGAATTGGTTGGACATAGGCGTAAATTACTTACTGCTTCAAACTTTGGAAGCATAATTAACCGTCGTCCAGACACGGGTTGTGAAAATCTAATAAAAAATTTAATTTATACTAGTGATGTTGATACAATAGCAATGGAGTATGGAAGAAATCATGAAAATGAAGCTAAAATTTGTTTAGAAAATTTACCAAGTATAAAAATAAGAGAGTGTGGATTGTTCATTGATGAGTTTAATTATTTCATTGGAGTAACTCCAGATGGATTAATTGATGAAGATGGCTTGGTCGAAATAAAATGTCCTCAATCAGCTGCAGATCTGACTCCCGAAGAAGGAATTGAAAAAAAAAAAAATTAGCTGTTGGAAAAAAACTAATAATGGGACCACTTATGAAATTAAAAAAAAATCATAAGTGGTATTACCAAGTACAGGGACAGTTAAATGTTTGTCAAAGGGATTATTGTATTCTCGCCGTGTGGACAAAAAAAGGAATGAAGTATGAAATAATTAAAAGGGACATTCATTTTTGGACTACTATCATGTTGCCGAAACTTCAAAATTTTTTTTTCAATTGCTTTTTGCCGGAATTGGTCGACCCGAGGCACTCACGTAGTATGCCAATACGGAATCCAGAGTACATAATTAGAGCACAAGGAGAAAAAAAAATAAACGTTTAAAGCTTCTTTAATATTTTGTTTTAAGTAATATTGAGTTTTGTTAAAGTATATAGTTTAAGTATATACTGTAACGTCACAGCATTTTTTGCATTAATATTATTATTGTCACCAACATACCTGTACCCATATTACCACTAATGAGTATACCTTATTACATTGTTATGATTATCGCGCGCCAATGCAGAAGTGACCGCAGTGTTATACAATAAATGTTCCCCGTTCCCCCCTTCATCATGCAGTGTTCGTCGCCGACGTGCCGTGGTTGCCCGCTGCCCGTCACCTCCAGCGCTTTCGTCGCATCCGGCGGCACCGCACCAGCGGAACAACGCTGAAATCTCCCTGAAAATATTGTAACAATCCCGCAATAAGACGACACTGACCTGCCCCACCAACAACAAAAAGCTCCGCCGCCGGCAACAGGCCACCGCTGTCGCCGGGTCACCACTCATACGATTCACTTTTTTCAACTACGTTGTACCTGGACCGGTAGTGCCTACTCACTGCTCTACTTGTCTGTTCGACACCGCACACTC
>NW_021769937.1:2389-18340 GCF_005508785.2 Acyrthosiphon pisum | reverse complement strand
ATTCTTGTAAAGCTGTCATATTATTAATTTGTATAATGTTAAACTTTGACTCTAACTTATAATGCCAATTTAATATATATCTTGTTCACAACCTTAATATCATTCTCATTATTACTTTAATATTATTTTTCCCTTTAAATAAATCCTCGGCATTCACTTGCCGTTGCGTGTTTAAAGCCTACGAGCTCCACCGACTTGGCCCTCGGGTCATCACGCCGTGCGGCTCGTAGGTCACGACAAAAGTGATCCCCTTTTGTCGTGGGTGGTTTACGGAGCCCTAAAAAGCTCCGGATTCTCACAATACAAATATTAAGTTTTTTTTTTTACAATGTACCTTAACATATTATGATATCGTCTATACGTTAAAATAAAATAAAAATATTATTTATATATTCGTTTATGATTTATTGTCTTACTTATATATACACATATACATTACAAACATAAATTAATATAATTAATGACTAAGGGACATTCGTATTGCCGGTTGTACTAGGTTTCTACTAAATGCTATTCACTGACGACTGACCGTGAGAGGTGGAACATTTAAATTATTATATCCCCAAAATACCTATTGATTTGCATAGTAATAATATTGGAATACAAGCGTATATAATAATAGGTCAATAAAAGTATAATAGGTTATGCGTCTGTAAAAATAAAATTACCAAAGCGTATGCGAAGCGTACCGTAAATTATTAAATAAATCGAACGTTGCGTCGCGCTTGAATTGTGTTGTCAATACGAGTAGTATTGAGAGAATGATGCGCCGCTCCCGGAGACGGTTTCAATCACTCGCTCACGCGTCGGTAAGCGACCGAAGTGGGCGTGGTATAAAGCATTGCGTGAGAGGTTTTACGACATCTAGTGAGCGTTGTTACGTTTTAGTTTTTCTGTCGAAGACCCTTAAAACAAACTTTCCAAATTGCTTAGGCACTATTGACGGCAAACATATCCGATGTAAAAATCCTAGTAATTCTGGATCATTGTTTTTCAATTACAAAAAGTTTTTTCTGTGGTACTCATGGCTATAGCCGATGCAAATTTACAATTTATCACAATCGATGTCGGGTCTTATGGTAGAGAAGGGGACTCCAATATATTTAAGGAATGCCCATTTGGTAAAATTTTATATGCTAAAAAACTTAATCTTCCTGAACCAAATCTTTTACCAAACACAAACAACAATCCACAGCCATTCGTTTTTATTGGGGACGAAGCTTTCGCTCTACATACAAATTTATTAAGACCATATCCAGGACGTAACCTAACCGATACTCGACGTATATTTAATTATCGATTGAGTAGAGCAAGGCGGACAGTTGAGTGTGCTTTCGGAGTTCTTGCAAATAAATGGCGTGTGTTGCATACTCCCATACAAGTGGAACCTGAATTCACTGACATTATCATCAAAGCGTGTTGTATATAACATAATTTTGTTCGTAAGAGAGACGGAATTAATTTTGAAGATGCTGAAACCCATAGCCTGGATGACATAAAAGCTCGTGGAACAGGAACTCGTTCGGAAGGCATTGAAGTGAGGGATTACTTTGCTGACTATTTTATGGGCCCTGGTGCCGTAGATTTTCAGTATAAAGTATTATAAGCTGCTTATTTAAAAAGATCCTTATTATTTTATTATTTGTAAATTAGTAATAATAAATTAAAACTGTAATAGATTTAGTCTTTTTTTTTTTATTTGATCGAAAAAGTTGTATACCCAATAGAAATTAAAAATAATTACTAATAATATTGTAATACTATGTTGAAAATTTAAAAATATATAACATAATATTCTACTTACCTATATTTTCTTTTTCAGGTTCTGTTTTTTCTGTCCAATTATCTGCATACATGCTTTCCCCAATACTGAACCAACTTTTGTGTTTTATGAACTTATCCATATATTCTTTAGTACCCATTTCCCAAATAGATGGGTTACTTTGAATACATGATAATAATATGATATGAATTTATCGGTATCAAAAACCATTTTTTTTTTAAATATTTTAAAAATATATAAAATTAAAATAATCTAAAAAACGCAGCGGCCAAAACGCACAGTGTGGCACACACAATACAAAATAATGTGTTTTGTTTATACTTCCCGCCGGGTTGATTCCTGCCAAACCGCAATATGCCACACTGTGCGTTTTAGCGGCTGCGTTTCGTACTTTTTAAAAATATTACTTTTTAATTTTTGTATACAATTCTTAATTTAATTAATTATTTATTTCTAATATTTTAAACATTGCAACATTTTGGCTTTTGAAATGGTTTTCGATACTGACAAATTTATTATGTGCATTCAAAATAATCCATCAATTTGGGAAGTAGGATCAAAAGATTACATGGATAGAAATATAAAAGAAAAAAGTTGGAACACTATTGGTGAATACTTATTTGAAAATTGGACTGAAAAATCAAATACAGAAAAACAAAACACAGGTAAGTAAGTATATACTACCTTGTATATTATTTAATTATTATAATAATGATATTAAAATATTTAGGTATAATAATTTCAGCACAGAAATCTAAATATAAATACAAATAAAAAATGTTATACTGTTTTATATAAAAAAAAGATAAGTACCTACTTACAAATTATGATTAAGTAAATAAACTAAAGTACTTTGTACTGAAAATCCACTGCTCCTGGGCCCATAAAATAGTTTGCGAAGTAATCCCTTACACTAACACCTTGTGAACGAGCCCCTCCTCCGTAGGTTTCAATGTCATCAATACTGTTGACTTCAGAATCTTCATAATTGATGCCATCTCTCTTACGGACAAAGTTGTGTAGAATACAACAAGCTTTGACAATTTCATCAGTAAAATCTGGCCCTACTTGAATCGATGTATGTAATACACGCCATTTATTAGCCAATACTCCAAATGCGCATTCAACTGTGCGCCTTGCTCTCGATAACCTATAGTTAAATACTCTCCGTGTATCGTTAAGATTACGCCCCGGATAAGGCCTTAGTAAATTTGTGTGTAAAGCGAAAGCTTCGTCTCCAACAAACACATAAGGCTGAGGGCTACTATTTGTATTTGGTAATATAATTGGTTCTGGAATATTCAATTTCTCGGCATATAATAGTTTACCAAATGGACACTCTTTAAAAACATTAGAATCTCCTTCACGGCCGTAAGATCCTACATCAATTGAAATAAAATTTAAATTTGCATCCACTACAGCCATCAATACTATAGAAAAGAATTTTTTGTAGTTGAAAAACAATGATCCTGAGTTGTCAGGATTTTTACATCTTATATGTTTCCCATCTATTGCTCCGAGACAATTGGGGAAATTTGTTTTCAAATAAAAAACTCTCGATATTTCCACCCATTCGTCTGTAGTTGGTGCAGGCATTTCTATTAAATGTAAATTGGTCCAAATCGCTTGACATGTTTCTCTAACAACCACTCCGATTGTACTTCTTCCAACACGAAAATCGAATTTTAGAGCGGCAAAGTACGTACCAGTTGATAAATATCTTGAAAAGATTTAAAAACAATTAAAAAATTATTATAATATTAATAATAAATATCTGGTTGAAGTATGGCTTTTGGATTTTGATAAATGTTGTCAAAATTCGAACTTTAAATGCTTATATAAAAAAAATGGGGCCTATTTATGGAAAAAAAAACTAAAAAATTGAAATTTGAAATTGTCCGTAAACAGCTCATTATTTTAATGTACTATTCTAGTCAAAGAAATGAAAACCAAATGGAGACATATATGGGACAATTATTCGAAGTTCATCAACCAAGCAAAAAGTGGCGATAGTGCTACAAAAAAAAAATTATCTATGCTGAATCACTTTCATTTTTACAGCACGTAATTAAAAAAAGAAGGTAATAATAAAATAAGTATTATTATAATATATTATATTTTAATATAATAAGAATTCATGACTGCCTTAGTTAATTTCCTCATTTTAACTTTTTAACAGTATTTATTATTCAATGGCATATTTGATAAATTGTTATAAACAAATTTAGAACTTAGTGACATGGTTACATTTTTTTTTTAAAAATTATAAATTTTATAAATTTTTCATAAAAATATTCCTCAATTCCACTTATTAATTAATAGTTATTACAAATAAAAAAAAGAAAAATACTATTATTATTAATCATCATAAAATGTAATCTTTTTATATGATTAAAGAATAAAAAGTAATTGTAATGCAATCTTATATTGTAGAACAACTGGCAATTTTAATGAACTTGGGCAAGATAACAATGGAGAAGAAACTGAAGAAGAAGAAGAAGAAATTAACATCACTGTGGGTGCAGATGAAATTGAAAGAAATGAGAACTCACCTGCTTCAACATTTCAAAAAAATAAAACTGGAACTTCAATCACATAACACAAGAGGAAAAAATCTAAGAAAAATAATGTAACACAATTTCAGCAAGAATTATTAAGTGCTCTAAATAATCCTGAAGAAGAAAATAACTCTGATCCTGATAGGGCATTTTTAGTGTCTTTATTACCAGATTACAAAAGGTTAACATATGAACAAAAAACAGATTTTCGTATAATGACCTTACAATATTTTAGACAAATTTCATTTGAAGCTAACCAATCTCAACCATTATATGATGTGCATCATAATGCAACTTATCCAAGTATCTCAAAAGCACATTATACCTCACAACTAACCTTACCTATCTTGTCCACATATACATCATCTACATCAGATTCAACGTTAAAAGTACCACCTCCACAGGCTCAACATTCTATAGCATTCCCTCCATTACATTCTTCTGGGTCATATATATCTGCAGACCAAAATAATGCCAATACAATTTCCGATTATTACAAAAATTATCAATAATATCTATTATTACCTATCTTAAGTTTTTTTTATTTTGCATAGGTACTAAAGTGGTTGTTTTTTTTTTTAATTTTATTTGATTTACCTATTACTTTTGTTGTAAATTATACAAAAACAATAGGTACATATGGCACTGTAGCTACTAAGTATTTTTTTAAGAATTTTTTTTTTTATTTTGTATTCTAAAGTGATTGTTTATCTTTTTTTTTTTAATTTAAAGAACTACATTACATTTGTTTTTATTTTAATACTATAAATAGTATTTGATTTTGTTACATAAAAAAATACCTAAAGAGTATATTTTTTAATTTTATTTGATTTACCTATTACTTTTGTTGTAAATTATACAAAAACAATAGGTACATATGGTACTGTAACTACTAAGTATTTTTTTAAGAATTTTTTTTTTTATTTTGTATTCTAAAGTGATTGTTTATCTTTTTTATTTAATTTAAAGAACTACATTACATTTGTTTTTATTTTAATACTATAAATAGTATTTGATTTTGTTACATAAAAAAATACCTAAAGAGTATATTTTTTAATTTTATTTGATTTACCTATTACTTTTGTTTTAATATTTTTTGAACAGTTTTATATTGTTAATAAGTATTAATAAAATTTTCCCAATTATAGGGTTCAAAATTTCCAGGAAAAAAACATTTTTCCATCAAATATCTTACAAATAACCGTGGTTTTAACAAAACGGAGAAAAATTGGGGACATTTAAAATTTACAGAAAAATGGATTTTGAGGAAAAATTTGACAAAAAAAAAAAAAAATTTACAACTTAGTTCATAGTTGGTAGGTAAAGTTCATTAGACAATAAATTAAAAATAAATACCTAATATAAATATAGAAAATATTTAACAGTTTAAATAGTGTAATACCATCAGTTGATTTTTATAATTAATTTTCCAAAAAATATTTTAATTTTTTTAATTATCCGAAAACTTCTTTAATTTGATTATAGACCTAATATAATTTTTATATTCTTTTAATATCAATTTTACATATTTTTGGGCCCCTGGGAAAAAAACTGGTTTTTTCCGAAATGTTCACGAATTTTCCAGCATCTTTATCCCTTCTTGATTATATTTTATTTTTATCTATTTACCAATTTTTTTTACAAATTACAACATATTATTATATTAATTTGAGTTACAACATGTTATTGTAAAATATTATTTTATATTTTTATATAGCCGCCAAACACATGTTTAAATTTTAACTAACTTACCTCAAAGTAATTGTAAGCCGTTCTTCAGCACAAATTGGATTACGAAATACTGTGGTGGTTTTAGTTATACGTGGACGTAGAATTTCTAATAACTCATCAAAACTCGAAATTGACATTCGATAGTATTCGAAAAATTTTTGTGGATAACGCCTTATGTTTTCAAAAAAATCTTTAAAATATCCCGTTTTTTCTCGTTCCACTTTGAGAGGATGAACCCAGTACCTCCTTTCTGATTTAATTGTATCCAATAAACCAAGTGCTTCAGCTACTGCAATGACTTTTACTTTTTTATGATTCATTCTAACAAGGTAAAAACTTATAAATTAATAAATAACAATTTACTAAAATGAACAAATTATAATAATATGCTTACTTGTGTAGAATAGTCAAATTTTTAAATTTAATATGTTTGAATAATATAAATACGCACTTAATAAATCGCACGATGTAATTTTTTGAATTAAATATTTTATACTAAAGTAAGTATCACATTCAGAACTATGTTAGAGAAGTAAAGTAGTTAAAGATACTTTGGTTGGTACTTTCGATGCCACGTCCATCGCGTTAATGAAATAATTTGACCTACGAGGCAAATAGAAGGAACGTTTTCAAAAAGAAAAACGCATAGATGTGATATCTACGCGTCATCCCTATGAGCAATAAAATATTTAAAAAATGTTTTTAAAAATATAAAAAAAAGAATAAAAAAAAGTTTTTAAAACATATGCAGCAATGTTTTGATGGCCGCTTTTTCATTAAAAAAAAAATATTAAATTAACATTTTTAAAATGTATTAAAATTATTTTTTTATAGTCTTTAAAATCTATTTAAATTATGTTTTGTTTATTTAAAAACAACCAAAAAAGATTTTTTATATATTTTGTAAAAGCTTCCTAAATGTTTTTTAAACATATGCATAAATGTTAAAAATGCAGTGTATCAGCTAAAAAAAACATTTAAAACAATTGTTATAGGTATAGGTACATTATGTTAATTTTTTCAAATACACACATAGGCAGTTATAGAATTGCAAGAATTTGTTTATTAAAAAAAAAAAACATGTATTAATTTATAATTCGAATTATATTGATCAATATTATAAAAAACAAAAACAAATTTAATTTTAAATAAAATAATAAAGAACCTTGATGGTTAGGCATAATAATATGTATAAAATTATTAATACAAAATAAAATAATAATATATATACCTAATAAGATATGTATTCTGCGTATACATTATAGCTATACTTTAATACTTATTTATAAAAGAAAACAACAACTTTTAAGTATATAATAAAATAAAAACAATAACCACACTTGGATGTAATAAATAACTGGTTATAAGTCAGATAGGCTGGTCTGCGAACACGTGGCAGGATCATCATCTATTGCTGAAGTAGTCAAAGAAGATACTTTAATGGCATTTCTATAATTAATAAATACAATTATATTAAAAAATGTTTATTTAAATCTTATAATAATGTAAAATAACTGAAAATGTAGGTATGCCTTTTAATTCTGGTTTCGCTCTGAGCCATCCATGGGCTTATGAATTCTATAATACCAGCTTTTGTAGTGGTAGGAAATTTGTGTTGTATTGCATCTAATAATAAAATATAAAACAATATTATATATATTATAAAATTATATGTACCTAATACAAAATACGAGCAATATACATTTAATTTGGAAACAAGCTTCTCTACAATTTTGAATATTATAATATAAAAGTGTGTGAAATACTACAAGTTATATGATAACATTAATAACTCTATTCAAAATTACTGTTTATTACTGTTAGTCGTTCCTATACAATGTCCAGTAAAGTTTCAGCTAACACTAACTGATACTGATAATAGATTTTATTACCGGCAGAATTCTGGCCAACTTTAACTGGATTATATTGTATTCTTATAAGAACTAGCCTTAGAGAATTAACAATATTGTTTGTAATTCAAGGATGTGAAACTTGTTCATAAATATTAAAATTGTAAATAATAAAAAATAATTGATATGAATATTGCCTACTTATTATAACTTTGTGAATTGGACTTGCTTCAAGACTTTTTTTTTTTTTTTGCCCCTTCCAACTATAATCCGCAATAAATTCATCTGAAAACATTATCCTCATTGTTGATGTTGTCATTTTGGATAAACTCTTTATCCCACCAATGGTAAATGCAATTGTGGACACCTATTAAGTTAATTGTACATTATTAATGCATGGTCTAAAACATATTTTAAAATACAAAAAATATAATTTTATTAAAGAATATCACAACACTAACTTTTTTTAATTTTGAGTCTATTGGTGTATTATTGTAGCCAAAATTATTAAAAACGTTTTAGTAAAAATCCAAAGTTGAAAAAAATGATTATTTATCAAGATAATGAGTCGATGAATGCTGCGTGGCGCTATATAGAACCGACAGGTGAGTAGCCGCCAATGTGTTACAAGTTTATGTGTTTTGATTTATACAATGGTTTTAATAACTTACAACATAGTATTTCAGAATTTTGTTTTTCATAAATCGAAGTATATCTATGTGCTTAAGACGATGGCTATTGATTTAAAATTTAATATATAATAAAATATATATTTAGTGTGGTGATGTCCTTTAATATAGGTAGGTATAATGAAATTGTATTATTTAAGAGAAAATTTTTATTTAGGTATTATTTTTTTTATACTTATACAATATATATTGTTTCAACTTAGAAATTGGTTCCTAATAATATTACACTAGCCTTGGCTTATTAATTTAAAAGAATATATGTACTAAAATATTAAAACAAAATGTATTATATAGTTTAACTAATATTATGAATACTAATATTATCTATTATGAATAGAAAATAATATAAAGTAGTAAACTAGCTATCTTTAACACTTCATAATTACCAGTTTATGAAAATATTCAATATCTTCAAGTTTGTTTTCTAACATCTTAAGACCATCTTCACTTTTTATTGGAAATATATTGTCCATTTCATAATTAGATACTACTACAGTTTTTTTATCATCAGTTGTATCCTTATTATCAATGAGATGATGTTTAATATAAGAAACAGTATTCCTTAGTTTCATTATATCGGCTGCAATAATGGTGCAATTAAAATAAATAACTTAAAAAGAAATAATCACCTGACAATTTAAGATTTTTAACTCACCAGAAATGAAACACAGGTCTGATGAAGAGCATCGGTGTTCGTTTTTACTGTAACGTGTACCAATTAAAGGACATACAGGTTTAGAAGACTTATCACCTTCCACTAGAGTACTCATAACAGCTCTAGAGCTTGATGTAGAAGGTGACAAAGTTGATATTGAATTAAATGTTCTCTTTGTAGCAGATTTCAACAATACAGGTGGAGGAGTAGGAAACTGACGTTCAATGTTTACTGGTAATCTGGCTTGTAGTCCTAAGTTTTCAATAGAACTGGTCGAAGGATGTGGATCATTATTATCTAGAGCAATATCCTCATCGCTACTACTTATTTCAAAAAGTGGCTTTGAAGAAGTTGTTTTTTTTTCGGCAACCTTTACCTCTAATTTCAAACTCAGAATCTAAATTAGACTCACTTTGTTTTTTATTTGCTTTTATCATCATTTTATATCCTTTCTCATAATCATCTATAAAAATAAATCAATTTTGACATAAGTATTTTAAAAATCACACTATAAAAAGTAGCCAATGCTTCAATGCTTATTTTGTAATTAATTGAATATTGTAGTTATAAGAACAAAGTAAATTTATTAATAACAAAACAAATTTTTCACGAAATTAATCATTAAAATTAAACTTACTAATATCTTGTTCAATAATGACCATATTGAAAACTTCCCAATCATCTTTGCAATCTGTGTTTTCTTTTGCCAACTTTTTTACAGTGCTTACACGAGCAACGGGGTATAAGCAGTGTTTATCATTCACTATCCACTTATTTGGTACTACATCATAGTATGTTACCTCATCCGTATCAATAATTTTGATTAATGACCACATTGTTACGTATTATCTGAAACTAAGTTGGATAAAATAAGTTTAAAAAAATATATTGTTTTGTACCTACACATATACCATACCTATAGACATATATTTTTTCTATTTTATTCTCTCCCTTAAACAATTCATAAATAAACATAAACAACCAGATAAACAACTTTATACTTTAAATTCAAAATGCTTAGGTAACTTAATACATAATCATTAAATATACATCACTCAGCATTAAAGTTTTAAATTAAATGAACAAATATTTTACATGTTTTAGGCATAATATTCTTCATCTTATTGTTCATAAATCTAACTCTTATATTATAACCTAATATTAAAAGTACAAACAATACTTATCCTAATAAATAATCTTTACATTTACAATAGGTATTTAACTTAGATGAATTAAAGGTAAGACAATATATGACTGATTTTTGTATGGAAAATATATATATTTTAAGCAAATTTCTGAAACTGGCCACATTTTTAAGGTGGAAAAATGTTGAACGACATAAATTCCAAGTGATGAGCTATTACGGCACTGAATAGTAATCTTCTTGTGATACAAATTTTTTACCAATGACAACTTCAGTTTTTAGTGATTTTGAATAAGCAAAGTTGTGCACCATTATAATATCACCATTCTTTGACCCACAGCAATTATCAGGTTTTGTTATTCTTAATTGAAAGTGGTGAAACATATGAATCTTGTATTGTGGTCCACAACAATCTGATAGAAGAGGACCATCACAGTGAATATGTGATATTTTTGGTAATGATGATTGTCGAGGAGTTTCAAAATAGTTTTCTAATAAAAAACATTCACCTAATCGATTACAGATTTGTTCAGCTGGTTTATTATATCCTCGCACCATTGATTTAATTTTTTGCAAATAATTTTCAAACTGAAATGCAGATATTGTTTCTAAAGTAAAATTTGATGTTATTCCTGAATAGTAATCAGAGTCATCAACTAAATGAATTAAACCGTGAAAATTATGAGTGATAAAGTCTTTACTATACAGAAGAATAAAGTCTTCAACAAAACGTTGTAGTAACGATCTTGCATAATTGCGCATCTCACTATCTTTACACATTTTAGGTGACAATAAAATAGTAACTGCAAAATGAAGAGTTAGAAAGTTCTCATATTTTTTACTAGTTAGAACAGATTTTAAGACAACCGGTCCTAAATATAGCAAAAATGTTCTAAATTCTGTAGCTTTCCAACGAAGTAAAAGTTTCAGCTCTCTTGGTTTCCTATTAATCTCAATAGGTACACATGAACGATATTCAACTAATAATGATGATAATCTAAGACAGAGTTTACTAGACAATTTGTGAGGAATATTTCCTGTACTCCATGTTAAAATCATAGTTCGAGTTACTCCTAAATAAACAAGATGCATTATATCTAAAACAAATGAGTTGTTAAAATGCAGTCCTGGGATTTTTGTAAGTAACGTTTTAGTTTTATGAAATTCTGTATCTGACCAATTATGAAAATCTTCATTTGTTCTTAGTACACAATCAAGATCTGTAAATATTCTACGGTTGTTACTCGTTTCACCTTTAACAACACATCTTGTACACGAGTTATACCCACTAAAAGACTTTATACCAAGAATGTCTGCCTTTGCAGGAGCATCACAACAGAAAGCAACAACTTTCACTGGTATGGTTTTTCCACTTTGATGTAAAATACCTTTCTCTGATAAATTATTCACCTCATTAACAAATTCTTCTAGGTAAGAATCCATATCATGAAGTTTACCTTTACCACAGTATAAACCAATTGGAAACACTTTATTTTGTAGTTCATTTATATCTGATAATATCCCAAATAAAATTGGTATGACTTGTATGTTCGAACTTTTAAAAATTGGAATACCATCTATATTAATTATTAGTTTTAAACTATGAATTGAATCTTGAAAAGGACCAGAAATAATTCTTTTAAGTTGTTTCTCAAGTCCTATGTGAATATATTTTCCAGGAGAAACAATTTTTGAACAAAATTTAGTCTTGGAAGTTTTCAACAATGTCCTAGCATCACTTGGTAAAGCAGAGGTTAAACCAGGAACTGTATCTTTCAATCCCCGTAGTAAATCAGTTAGACAATTATGAGTTACATTATGTTGAATAGACCATCTTTGAAGAAACTTTTGTAAGATGTAAGGAGATTCTTGTGGTTGTTCAGAATTTGCATCTATTATTAATGGAACATCAGAAAATGTGCTTTCAGCCGAAGAACACTCTGAATCAGAAGTTACATTACTCAAAATGAACTCAACCTCATCACTTAATATTTCATCAGAAGATTTTTTGCATTCCTCAGAAGGTAAAGCTTCAAAATCAATTAAGGAAACATTAAATGAATTAGAACATTTTGCATTATTTAAAAGATTTGTCATTGGTTCTTCAGACTCTTCATGACTTTCTGGTGCCTCATTGAATTTATGACAATCCTCATTTATGCGCCTACGTTGACTTCTTTTGGAGAGGTTCTTAAAATGTTCCCGTTTTCTTGGCATTTCTTTTATGCCTAGGGTCCTTCCAACGTTGATTTCCGGCTGGACTGTACTCAGGTCATGTGATTACATATTATACGATAATATTATTTTTATGTTACTAAATTTAAGAGGTTAATTATAATTTACATTTTTTTTTTTAAAAAAAAAAAACAACCATTCCCCCTACACTTTCCTAAAGCATGGTCGCTACATTTGGCCACTTTATTTTGAGTATAGGAAATGGAAGTACAGGTTTATGGGAATATTATGTCGAGGAGTTGCCTTCCATCGGTAGCACTGCTAGCTTTACCACTGGACGTTTAATGCTACCGTTATTTGTTCGAACAGTTGCCACACGAACGACACCGTCTTGTCCGGGATGTGTGCTTTCGATTCGACCAAGTTTCCAGAACATTGGGGGTTGATTTGGTGTTTGTATTAATACGAGGTCTCCGACCTTGACGTTAGGTTGGTGCTGAACCCATTTGGAACGGCCCTGTAAAGTTGTCAAATATTCGGAGGCCCAGCGTTTCCAAAAGGATTGATATATCTGTCGAAGGAGTTCCCAACGATTCAACCGGTTCTGGGCGATATAAGTTTGGTCTGGTTCAGGGATGGCAGTTAAAGGCTGGCCGATGAGGAAATCGCCGGGTGACAGTGCTCGTAAGTCGTGTGGATCAGACGACATGGCAGTTAACGGGCGAGAATTCGTAAAACCTGGGAGTCAGTCCAGGTATAAATTGCTGAAATAGAGATAGCACTTTCAAACGTGTCGCAAAGCCGCTGTATCGTCTGAGCTAACAGCAAGGCACCGCATAGCTCCAGGCGTGGTATCGTCAGAGATCGATCGAGGCTCCCCAGTTTAAGTGGTGCTACCTTGGATTTTGATGTGATAAAATATACCTTTATGTCTCCATTGACATCAATCGTGCGAAGATACACCACTGCTGCGTATCCTCTCTCAGATGCATCACAGAACCCAAGTAACTGTGTCACAAGTCGAGTCGAAACCACTATGTGTCGAGGTAGCTTAATTTCACAAACAAGATGTAGCTCAGACGCGAATTTCCCCCAAGACGTCATCAACGACGGTGGTAGCGGATCGTCCCAATCCAAACCAGACTGCCAGATGGTTTGCATGAGCGACTTTGCCCAAAAAATGATTGGGGCTATCGCGCCCACCGGGTCGTACAATTTTGCTATTGTTGACAACACCACCCGCTTCGTCGCGGTCAATGGTACTGGTGAAGTATGGTAGCTAAAAGTATCGGTTACGGGATCCCAATGAAGTCCCAATATTTTGACGGACATGTCGTCCTTGGGATCAAACGACGGTTGAACTGCGTGGTCGCCTTGTGGAATATGACGTAGGACCTCACGACTGTTTGACGACCATTTCTTCAACTCGAAACCCGCCTGCATCAGAAGCTGGACGAGGTCCGCTTGACGTTGCAGCATCGCAGACACCGTATCATCACCGGACACAATGTCGTCAACATATGTTTGGGTGGACAATATCTTACGAGCTAATGGGAATTTGTGGCCGTCGTCGTGTTCCAATTGGTGGAGGACTCGAATGGCCTGGTATGGTGATGCGGATACTCCGTAAGTAACTGTTGTGAGTTCATAGTCTTGAAGCTCGTCTGAAGGGGAATTTCGCCATACAATATGCTGGTAAGTGCGATCATCAGAGTGTATTTGAATCTGACGGTACATTTTGCAGATGTCCGCTGTGAACATGTAACGTCTCAATCGACACCTGTGGAGTATTTGCGTGATATCACTTTGAAGTTTAGGACCAGTGTATAACAGGTCGTTGAGTGAACATTTTGACGTGGATGCTGCAGATGCGTCGAACACCACGCGAAGTTTAATGTTTGTTTAATGCTCAACAGGTGGTGATGGCTCTTCTATCGACCAAAACTGATGCATTAGGTGATCGATTGACGGTTGAGTAGACAGTAGTAGTGACACGCATGGCGATGAATCCGTGATAGTCGTGTGGCCGATTATGACCCATCCGAGGCTAGTTTCAAACGCTGAAGGGAATCCGCGAGCATGTAGTACTCGCACACAGTCACCTAAAATATTGACGTAGACATCTGCGCCGAGTAAAAATTCAATTGGTGCTGGATTATCAAACTCAGGGTCCGCCAGCTCAACATGGTTGTATGTGTTTAGAATGTCTGGACTTAACTTAGACGCGGGCATCGGACCAGTTATTTTTGATAGAATTAATGGGTCACACGATATTTTTGGGTTGTCCGCGTGTCTTGGTCTGAACGTCAAGTGTGTAGATCCCTTTGTAGCTGGTACATGTGCTTGTGATAATCCCATGACTGAGGTGTTACAAGATCGACGTCTTAGACCCAGACGAGACGCGCACGCATGGGTTATGACAGAAATTTGAGACCCGGTATCGAGCAGCGCACGAACTGGAGTCCAATCACCGATATTGTTGCGGACATGGATTATGGCTGTTCCAAGAATAACATTTCCACTTGATTGGAATGTTCCAACAAATGGTTTTTCCAGCCCTGTTGAAGTTGACGTTCCCGAGGCTGTGTTAGCTGCAAGCGATGGTTCATGAGCTTCAGCAGTAGACATTAGTGCCGATGTCTTTTTGGGACGTTGACTGAGGTGAAGTAGTGAATGGTGTTTCCAGAGCACTCACGACATGTGTGCATGGACGAGCATTCAGAGGTTTTATGCGTGGGACTGAAACAATTCATACATAGCCGCTTACTTTTGGCGAAGTCAAACCGTTTTTGAACACTGTACTGAGAAAACTTCGGACATTGATGTAGGAAGTGATTGTCTTGACAGAGTTTACATAATTTCGTTCCCGTAGTGGAAGAGGCGAATAGCAGTGACTTCGAGTGTCCACCTTTAAATGGTGACGGTTTTGTGGGATGAGCGCTAATATTCTGAAGTACCTGACATCTGATTTGAATAAATTCTAACAATATGTTGAGTGTTGGTGTCTCGACGTGATAGCATTCGGACTCAAACAATCGTCGGGTGCATGGATCTAATGCTCTAGATGCGATGTAAAATAGTAAAAAACCTTCCAGATCTTCGACTTCAAGTGCCTTAATCGCTGCGATGTTTTCTTGAAAGGTGGCCAAGAATGACTTCAAATTTGACAACGACTCTTTGGCTAATGGTGCAAAATGAAAAATTGCATCTAAGTGTGCTGTCATAAGTACTCGCTTATTGTCGTACATAGTGTGCAGATTGTCCCACACAATGTCATAATTGTATTCTGTTAACGACAGCGAACGCACTACACTACCGGCAGTGCCCGTCGTGGAAGCTAATAAATGATGGAACTTTTCGATTTTT
>NW_021769937.1:0-2339 GCF_005508785.2 Acyrthosiphon pisum | reverse complement strand
TGTAACGGACCAAACCCTAAGCAAAGGCAGGGAGGTTGACCTCGTTATGTTTTGACTAAATATAAATATATAAGGTTCAAAAAATAATGATAAAGAACAGTTCTAAAATATACTGTTAAATAAGTATAATGATTGCAACGCAAAATACGTAACACACAATATTAATAAATAAATCAAGGTAATACATATAAATATTAAATAATAAGCGACGCTCGGCGCTATGATAGCTTACTGACAGTATGACTTAATATACCTAATAATTAATAATAATATGAACAATGGTAAATAATAAATAACATGAGTAACAAGTTTACATATTCCCTACTCACATGACCCAGAGGAATTGTGCCGGTGATCCTAGACTAGTTGTGGATTTGTCGAAGGCCTCAACTTCACGAAATCCAAAATGTCCATCGACTGTTGGCATTCGGGGGGTTCTCCGGTGTGTGGATTGGTTGTACGTTGTACGGCGGGAATTACCACTATTCGTCAAGCCGTCGGCTATAGACTGTCACTGTGGTATGGTGTTTCACGTAAAGTAAAAAACACGGTTCCGGCGGAGATATATTATGATATTATTTTATAGTACTATATTGTACGAGTAGGTACCTACGTAACGACGTCGTCGTCGACGTACCATATGACACTGCTTGTGTCGTGGTGTTGAGCAACGCACAATCACAGTTTTACGGGTAGGTAGGTTACGTAATGCTGTTGAACTGGTCGTACTCTTTGTACCCAACATTACTCCCCCTTGGAAGGCCTAGGGTCCTTCCAACGTTGATTTCCGGCTGGACTGTACTCAGGTCATGTGATTACATATTATACGATAATATTATTTTTATGTTACTAAATTTAAGAGGTTAATTATAATTTACATTTTTTTTTTAAAAAAAAAAACAACCATTCCCCCTACACTTTCCTAAAGCATGGTCGCTACATTTGGCCACTTTATTTTGAGTATAGGAAATGGAAGTACAGGTTTATGGGAATATTATGTCGAGGAGTTGCCTTCCATCGGTAGCACTGCTAGCTTTACCACTGGACGTTTAATGCTACCGTTATTTGTTCGAACAGTTGCCACACGAACGACACCGTCTTGTCCGGGATGTGTGCTTTCGATTCGACCAAGTTTCCAGAACATTGGGGGTTGATTTGGTGTTTGTATTAATACGAGGTCTCCGACCTTGACGTTAGGTTGGTGCTGAACCCATTTGGAACGGCCCTGTAAAGTTGTCAAATATTCGGAGGCCCAGCGTTTCCAAAAGGATTGATATATCTGTCGAAGTAGTTCCCAACGATTCAACCGGTTCTGGGCGATATAAGTTTGGTCTGGTTCAGGGATGGCAGTTAAAGGCTGGCCGATGAGGAAATCGCCGGGTGACAGTGCTCGTAAGTCGTGTGGATCAGACGACATGGCAGTTAACGGGCGAGAATTCAATACAGCTTCAATTCTACTTGCTAATGTTGTTAGTTCTTCGAATGTTAAGATTTGAGTGCCAACGACTCTTTTCAAATGAAACTTGACGGACTTGACCGCGGCCTCCCACAACCCACCGAAATGGGGTGCGGCCGGGGGATTGAAATGCCAGCGGCACGGAATGGCATCACTGACAGAATTTTGAGTTGCCAACTTCCCGAAAAGTTTTTGTAGTTCCCTGTCCGCTCCTATAAAGTTGGTTCCGCAATCCGAATAGATGTCGGACGGTACTCCTCGTCGAGACACGAACCGATGTAGGGAGGCGATAAAGGCATTGGTAGATAAATCTGACACGACTTCTACGTGAATGGCCTTGATGGACATACAGACGAAGACCGCCAAGTAACATTTTACCGAGGGTGCGTTTCTCCGGCGTCCATCCTTGATTGACAGAGGCCCTGCGAAGTCAATGCCGACGTGGGAAAATGGACGTGACTGACGGACTCGTTGGGCGGGCAGATTCCCCATGAATGGTTGTGGAACTCGTGGGTTGTGACGCGCACACACTACACAATTGAACACTAATTGTCGGATGGCTGATCTTCCCGATATCACCCAATAGGTACGCGCTAATAGTGATGCGATTAGTTGTGGACCGGCGTGCGTATATGTAAGATGGTAATGCCGTATGACCAACGTTGTCAAATGTGACACTTTCGGTAACAGAATCGGGCATTTGGCAACCACTGTGGAGCGAGCGTGTGTAAGTCGCCCTCCAACACGGATGATACCTCTTTGATCGATGAATGGTGCCAATTGTGCCATAGAACGTGGAGAAATTTTTGGATCTTCACCATTCAACTGTGACACCAAAGCCGCGAAACAGGTCTGTTGAGTGGCGATAATTATTGGAACCAAG
>NW_021769936.1:12493-14816 GCF_005508785.2 Acyrthosiphon pisum | reverse complement strand
AAATAATTAATTTTTACACTTGTTTTTGTTTTTCATTTGAACAAAGTAAATTGAATGTACAAGTTGATTAATACCCACCACGTTTGACAAACACCAAAATCCAATACCTATGTAAAATATACTACACATATTTTAAGGATATCCCATCATAATGTTTAACTGAAATAGTGTAGTCATTTTACAATTATAATAGTATTATTGTGTATACCCATCACGTAGACACAAGTATTATGTTATCTGTAAATTAAATCTCTCTTGCAACATTCCTCCCATCAAATAATGTAACTCCCCCAAAATGTGCCCCCAGTATTTCATGTCAAGACCCCCCAGCAAATTTTCAAAGCCACTCCCCCCACAAAGTCATTCCATCACTTTTAAAATTAGACATCCCAACTTGTCAACTATCTTTCATAAATAAATACCCCTATGTAAAACGCTTTATTCCCCCTGAACCAGACTGAACAACAAATTAGTTCCCCTTGCAAAATTCAATAGTTCAAATTCAAATTCAAATTCAAAAAAATATCTTTCTCCACATAATTTAAATAGTTTCAAAAAATGTTCTTTTAAAAACAGAAATAACACTAATTTATTTTAAACACTGTTGACTCAAATGTTGTCCCTGGACTCCATGTTAAATGGGGGTTATACGTGGAGTGCTCTGCCTGACACGGGGCCACCATCGTGTGCGAGCCTCGCTCGATACAACAGCGTGTTGTAGCAATGGTTGTGCGACAATCATCCCGGGTCATTTAATTCGTAACTTTCCGCGTTCTCCCCCCTTTTTCCCCTCTACTACTCCGCCTTTTTCTGTCTCTCATTTACCTTCTTCTAGATTCGTTGTCCCCCCAGCTCGGTAGGGCCCCCGTCATCCAGGGAGTGGCTGATACTGCTCCCTGGCCGGCAAAGAGTCTGAGACACTCTTCTTTTTAAAAAAACCGGTGTTGTGGTGACGCCTCGGCCTAGTGAGCATCCGGGCTTGATCAGCCTAATGTGTTTCGGTTAGCCCCCCCCCCCCTACGCGTTCGCATATTACTGGCGTGAAACCTAGGGGTCTCTGTGTCTGCTAGGGGGTGGCGCCGGCTCACACTTACCACTACTGTCCCGCGGCTCGATGATCTGGAAGGTGACTTCCCGTAAGGGGGTAAAGGAGCCACCAGACCTCGCCTCTTGACCGCTCTTTCACCACAACGTGCAGGAACTTTCTTGATAGCCCCTCTTAATAATGTTAGGTCCCACCATGGCTTGCCATGTGTGTAAATTAAAATGTCCAGAGTCACTTACGCAGTGCAAGGTCCGTGATACCTTGCCTGCACACAATAGTTTTATTTTTATTTTTTTTTGTCTTCTCCCTTCTGCATTAAGTTCCCATAATGTGGTCGTACCTGTTACAGTCGTGACCTCAGTAAAGGAATAGACTGTATCAGAGTCCCTCTCTCCCGTCCCCCCTGTTAGGTAAAATCATATTGTTCCCCGTTAGGAATATAAGTGGTTAGTGGTATCATCATCGCTCCCTGGACTAGTCAGGCAATTATATTTGGTAGGTTTTTATTATTTTTATGTGTTCGCACTAATGTGCTGGTTTTTTTTATTATAATGTGTTCGCACTAACGTGCTGGTTTTTTATTATATATACTGTGTGCGCACAGATGTGTAGGTTTTATTATATTATTATTGTGATGCTAGTACTCTTACCACCTATACTCCCTAACCCAACTTTATTATTAACTTATGGTTGCAAATTAAATATTATTATTATATTTGATATTATTATGATGGTAGTACTTCAACAATTCAATTTATTTCCTATTTAAATATTATTACTCTCTTTGAGTGGAACTGAAAATGATCATAATGTCCCTACTTAAAAAATTAAATCCCCTCAAATCGTATGTCTGTGGTCATTCCCAAAAAATTCTGCGCTTGTTCTTTACAACAAATGGTTCTCAGGTATTCATGCAGTACACCTTCAACAATTTGTTGGGGGGGTTCTGTAACGTCACAGCATTTTTTGCCTTATTATTATCAAATACAACAAACATACCTGTACCCATATTATCATTCACGAGCGTATCTTATTATTATATTGTTATGATTATCGCGCGCCAATGCAGAAATAACCGCAGTATTATGTAACAACTGTCCCCCGACCCCCACAATCCGCAGTGACCGGTACCTACACGTCGTTGCTCACGGCCGTCGATGCCGCGGCGCCTACGTCGGGTCCCGCCGCACGACACCAGCGGAGCAAACTGTCACCAAGCCTGATTATTGTAATAATTCCATCTATTATACGACACTGACCTACCCCACTACTCAACAA
>NW_021769936.1:6277-12443 GCF_005508785.2 Acyrthosiphon pisum | reverse complement strand
AAAAATGACAAATATGAAAAATCACGAAAATTTGCAAATTATTTCGAGTTATAAATCATAAAAATTTTTCTTTTTAAATCTAAGATATGAAAATGTAATACAAGATTCCTTTATAATATTATCTACCTTTATCAAACAAAAAATATCTATAAGAAACTCAAATTAAATTTTTATGGGCGTTTGAAATTCATATTTTTACAACATTTGATATTCACTCGATTTCTTACGTAACGATTTTCTTATTTTGTTGTAATTAAAAAACGAGTGACTGTAGAAACTTGAAAATTTCACTGAATGTTAATATTAGCATTTTATATATACGATAAAATTTTTAAAATAATTTGACTCTTTTTGAGCTGTTTACGGACATTGTAAGTTTTCAATTTTTTTAGTTTTTTTTTTCTATAAATATCAATAAAGTTTTATCTGTTGGGCCAAAAAGTGTATAAATTTAATACAAAGCTCCTGATATATTGTTACAATATCAGTTGAAAAATATTAAAAATACATAGGCACAATTTTTTTTTATAAGCATTTAAAGATCAAATGTTGACAAAATTTATCAAATTTTAATTTGAAAAATTATTTTGTAGTTAAAAATTTATAAAATGTTCAATTTTTGTATCTAAGAATTGAAAATTTAAAACAAGATTCCACGTAAGTAATTAATTCTGTTACCAAAAAATCTAAAAAATACATTTACGCAGTTTATTTTTATAGTCATTTTAAGTACAAATTTGGACGAAATTACATAGGTATTAAAAACCTAGGATAACTATTTTAGTTATTTTGTTGTGATTGTATAATATTATTCGTGGGTACTTGAAACTTCTAAAGTATACTATTATATATCTATGATAGTACCACGGTTTTTTGTTGATGTATAACGCGTTATAAGTACCTAATAAATATTATGATATGATTAATTTGGAATTTATTATAGGTGCCTAATATAATATTATGTCTTATACCTAGACTAACATACCGTCTCCGCTCAGAATCGTTTTTCTTATACAATGATATTATATCATTGAATTCAAATTTAATACCATCCATTATACAGTGACCCACTTGTAACCTACTGTACAGCAGAGCGAAATCCACTTACCCACCTTTTTTTTTTTGTTAACTTTTAACTCAACCGAAGGCAATTTAATTGAATTAACTTAAATTGCCACAGTTAATTATTTTCATATTATAATATAGGTAGGAAATGATAAAGACAATTTCACACCTCTTTGGATAGGTCAACAAGGGGCTGACGATTATGAAAAAAGCCGCAACCATACCGCTGAATATATACCAAAAGCTGATGTTCCGCATTGACTTTAAATAGTTGGATGTAAAGGCGTCGGCCGAGCAGCATCCGTACGCCGCCGATCCTTGAGCTTGGATTACCGTCAGTTTGGTTTTGAGCTGGGCAAATTCGCCGTTGAACGCCGTCATGTAAAACCACTTGTACAAGCCCGAGAAGAGCATGGTCCAAATGTCTATGGTCCTGGCCAACTGCGTTAGGTCGGTGGTGGCCGTGGACATCTGGACCATCATCAGAACCGTGACCGCGGTCATGACGATAGAAATGATCGCCCGGTAAAAGTCGAAAGCCCACCGCGTCCATTTCGTCGAGCCACTCGAAGAGAACACGCCGATCGACCGGAGAGTGTTATACGCAAACGACAGATGATCACAATTGTTGTTCTGCATAATATTTCCCAAAGAGTATTTTATGATATTGTTGTAGGTATATATACTAATCGTGGGTCTAGAACGAAAAGGTTGTAAATCGCATTTTGGTCCCTTCAAAAGTCACTGTTTAACTAAAACTGTTTTAGAACGCAAAGGCGCATCTTCAAAGCCAACATATTATACGATCATTATATTGACGATTTTTTTTCAAAAGTAAAATGTCCTAAATCATAAACACGATTTAATCAAATCGAAAACGCTCGGAACCAAATTGTTAACAATACGTCAGTATGAAAAGGTTCCGATTAAATCAAACACTAACGATTCTGATATTGTATAGAACCTTTTCATACTAAACATTTCATAATGCGTATTTCATTGATTCGTATACTGACCGGCAACTATAAATACAGCAAAATATTATTATTTAACAATGTTGTGAATTGAACTATACAAGTTTCTGCATACTATGCCTCGGAACTTTAGTGTTGTTCAAGGACTAAAATATTTCATCTCAAACCTTAAAACTGCTCCCCTGGACAAATTCATAAAAACGATTCAGAACCTTTTCACTCTAGACCCACGTATAATACTATTCGGACGCACCACGTGAGTATATAGGAGACATCGTCGTCGGCGACTTATACCTAAGTATTATAATGATATAATATCAACTATATCGTGATGTGTGTCTATATTTAATATAATATTACCTCGGTATAATATGTTATTATAGAGTTTTGGCCGAAACAATGTTGGTTTTGTTCGTTGATATGCATCGGTTTAATTCTATAAAAAAATAGCGTCCTCTACCATTTCTGTACGCCCACCTTGATGTTTTATTAGACGTAATCATATACCTACTATGACGAATCCAAATACATTATTGTTTGAGAAATCTAAACTACATATTTGCCTGTAATATCATAATTATTATTATTAACTATACAATAATGTGCAGTGATGCAGGTATATAATGATCTAATATATGTCTATTGTCTACACTATAATAGGTTGTAGCCTGTATAGCTGGTATTATGGTTTAAGAAACATATACTTACTTGTGTTAGCGAATTCCCAAAAATAATATATTGAAAAAATCATTACGTTCCAAATTGATTTAATCGAAAAAATTCTAAAAATAAACTGCTCGACTTTGATAAATGTTTTTTCGTCAAAATTATTATTATAATCAGATTCACAAATTAGCTATTTTGGATTTATCCAAAAAAATTAAAATCAAAATTAAAATTTTTTATTTTCCGTGTTTAAAATAAATATAATTTTTTTATATAAATAATTTATATTATTCGTGTAACGTAAGTGAATATAAATTGTATACATATATATATCTCCGTTACACCCTGTATAATAGCTTGTAGCCTGTAACATAGGTACTATGATGTATACAGGGTATATAATATACAGTGAACATAATTTCGTAATTTGATGTGTCTATAGGCCGGGGATGACCAGTGGCACCGAGTTCAGTAAAATAATGTGGTTCAATTATAACCAAAGCTCACCCACCCAACCACCCACCCACCCAATTCATCATTCAAAAACGGAAAAAAATATTAAAGACACCAAACCACACAAAGCCGGTCGCTTCGCTCGCAAACTACACATATTTTATTAAATAATTAAATTTTTTATTTTATTCTTTGTAACGTGACAGCATTTTTTGCCTTATTATTATTAAATACAACAAACATACCCGTGCCCATATTATCATTCACGAGCGTATCGTATTATTATTTATTATATTGTTATGATTATCGCGCGCCAATGCAGGAATAACCGCAGTATTATGTAACAACTGTCCCCCGACCCCCACAACACATAGTGACCGGTACCTACACGTCGTTGCTCACGGCCGTCGATTCCGTCGGCGCCTACGTCGGGTCCCGCCGCACGACACCAGCGGAGCAAACTGTCACCAAGCCCGATTATTGTAATAATTCCATCTATTATACGACACTGACCTACCCCACTACTCAACAATACCGAAAAGCTCCGTCGCGGGCCAAGCCGGATCGTCATCTTTACACTCAGTTTTTTGCCTTCAACGGCTCTGGTCATCTCCATCTTTCGCGATCAACGGCTCACGTACACGCTGTCACCCACGACCACGCGACACCGTCAACTTTGTTTTAACCGGTGGTTGCAGACACCAACTAACTCAGACGACTACGTAATAATTGTCATCCTCATACATCGACACCAACAACGGATCGTCATGATGGGCTAAGCAAACCACGAGGGCCCGGGCGGCGGCCAACAGCTGACCCAGTCGACGTCAACCATGCAGCCCAGCGTCAGAGTCGTAATATATTATTTTGTTTCCCCTGTCCCCCCCCCACACAAGCACGTAGGCCACAGATTATGCAAAACTCGTGTTTGTATAATCTGTGTGCCAGAGGAGGCGTCGCAAGATGCGGGTCCCCTTAACATGTTCTACCACAAAATGGTTTTCCGGCTGGTGTAAGCCAAAGCACTTTTTCCCGGTAACCCTGCGAGGACACACCAAGAGTGATATGGAGTGTCGCCTCCCGTGGGCCGGGAAAAACGTGCCGTAAATTTTATCTAACCAGAAAAAAACAATAAATTTATAATATTCTTTTATATTTGCCATGTGCCAGTCTTATAATATTCTTTTATATTTGCCATATGCCAATCTGATTATATTATTTTGTATTTGCCCTGTGCCAAATTTATTACGTTATTATGTGTCAAATTTATTATCCTACAATGATGCAAAATATCACTCTCACGTTAACTTATTATATTGTTTTAATAGCCAAACTTTATTTTTATTTTATTTCTTTTCTTCCCACATAAATCCTCGGCATTCATTTGCCGTTGCGTGTACAAAGCCTATGAGTTCCACCGACGTGGCCCTCGGGCCACCACGCGGTGCGGCTCATAGGTCACGGCCAAAGTGCTCCCCTTTGGTCGTGGGTGGTTTTTGGTAGCCTCAAAACTACCGGAAGCTTACAAACTATTCAGCAAGACAAAAAAGGAAACTAAAATTAGACGCATTTCCATCAAAAAATATACCTGATGTAACTATGAAGGTAATTGTATTTATTAAACTTAGAATGTTCAGATTTTCATTTATTGTATTTTAATAATATGAAATTCCAAAATACTTAAGATTTCACCTGTAGAACATAGAAAAAAATGTAAGGTTCAAAATGATAAGGATATAAATTTAAGTTTGGACAGTATACCTCGACTATGACTACTATAAATTGCAAAAGTACAAGCCATGATGATACTCCAGAGCAATATTCTGAAAGTACAATTTTCATACGGAAAAACATAGATATACTTATTTATGTATAAATATACAATTTTGTTTTAGGCTGTAGAAAATGTTATAAATAATAGAAAACATATATCTAGATGTCTTTTTAATGATATCGATGAATCTATTAGTTCTATCAATGGTTTGGATTCTAATTTGGATAGGTACATGTTCAATTTACCTTCATTGTATAATTAGTTTGTAACTGCAATATTTTAAAAATGATGCGGACCTGTGGGGTGCCACGTGGGTGGTTCTTGAAATTACCACTAGGTAAAATTTTGAGGGAAAACAAGAAAAGAAAAAAAAAAAAAAAAACACAATTTGGTGGTTGAATGTAATGGTCGGTGTTTTATTCAAAAAAAAAACGTCACCGACTCAATTAATAAGGAACACAGCAAGAGAATTAATATTCCGTATTATATGTCTGGTTACAACTCGCGGGGACGTCGGTCGTGTCCGTGCGTGTGTTCCCGGCGGGTCGTAGAAAACAATCCGGTTCGCCGAGTGGCCGGGCCGACGGTTCCTCGCGCGGGTGTCGCGCGCTGGCGTCGTCCGTCGTCGATTGGCGGTTTTGTTTGAGAGCCACGGCGCGGCTTCCGCGCAAAGGCTGTTTGAATTCAAACAGCTATTGCGCGGGACCGCGTCATACTCCCCCCCCCCCCAAACCCCCAACGGCGTTGGTGTTCCGGCCGTTGTGGCGTTGCCGGTGTTGTAGTGGGTCGTGTGTGGTGGGTGGTTGTGGTAGACACCTGTCCGCGGGCACGTTTTCCGGCTGTGCTCAGCGGACGTGGCCTTGGTGGTGTCTAGCCATGTTGGGTCGACGTGGGGGGGGGGGGCTAAAGAACATGAGGCTAACCTCCATGTCCTCGGTGTCAGCCGTGCCTGTGGCCGTCCCTCCTAACAGTTCCACCTCCTCTTCCGAGGATATTTCCATATCCCCGGTTTGGGAGGTGGCGGCTGTTAGTTGTTCCGTGGTTCCGGCTGTTCCGGTAGTGATCGTCACTTCCGGCACCGTGACCACGGCGAGGTCTGAGGTCGCAGGACCTGGCTGTGATGGGTGTGGTGTTGTCGGTGCTGGTTTTTCCAGGCGGTGTTGCTGGGACGTCTGCTGTTTCGCTTTGTAGTCCCGCATCCGCTGTTTGTTCCGGCGATAGCGGGGCGTTCATC
>NW_021769936.1:2931-4457 GCF_005508785.2 Acyrthosiphon pisum | reverse complement strand
TTTGTCCTTTCCAAAAAAAAAACGTTGTTTGACCGCCCTGTACGTTTCTTTCCAGCCCGGGTGGTTTGCGAGTACGTGATCGTGGTATGTCCAGATCACGTTCTGCGTGTTGTCTTTTGGGATGACTACGGGTGTGTGTTCGCCCAACTTTATCCGGAGAAGACCGTCGGTAAAAATGAATTGTTTTTTTTTCCGAGGTACTTCCGGTGTTGTGCGCTGGGTCGTCCGTTGTTATTGTTGTGCGCTATGTCTCGTGTGTTGGGGTCATTGGCCTGCCATGTCACGAGCATAGTGTGTGTGATTGTGGGACCACTAGTGGTGTTAGCCGGGTCCGTCGTGGCGAACAGATTGTCGGCCGGTGAGCTAGTAGTGGTGATGAGTGGTGGGGTGGGTACTCCTACTAGTCGTTCCTCGTCTACCGGGGCCCGGTGGTCGGGTTGCGGGAGAGCATGTCCGGCGCCTCGTTCTGTACGCCGGGCACATGCGTGGTTTTGTAATCCAGGTTGGCCAGCTGAAGTGCCCATCTGGTTAATTTTGAGTTTGTGTTTTTGGCTCGGTGGAGCCATGTGAGTGCTGAGTTGTCTGTGTATAGGTCAAAACGGCGGGCCTCCAGGTAGGGTCTAAACTTATCGGTTGCCCAGATTATCACGAGGCACTCGCGTTCTACTGCGGTGTACCTTGTTTGCGTATAACTAAACTTTTTGCTTGCGTAGGCGATTATCCGCCTTTCGTCCGGGCTGTCACGCCGTTGGAAAAGGACGTCACCAGCTCCTATCTCGCTAGCATCGGTCTATAGGCAAAACGGTTTTCCGTAATCCGGCGTCGATAGTTTTGGCGAATCGTACAGGGTGCGTTTTATTTTGGTAAATGCCGCCTGTTCGGTTTCGGTCCACGACCATTTGGTCCCCTGTTTGAGCCTATTCGTTATGGGTGCTATGGTGTCTTGCATAGTTGTCCACAAACTGGCTGTACCAGTTGCAAACACCCAAGAACTTCTGTAGGTCCCTCAGTTTGGTTGGTTGGGGGTAATTAATAATGCCCTCTAGTTTCTCCGGTTGTTTATCTATCCCTTCGGAGGTGACTAGGTGTCCAAGAAATGAGATTTCGGTTGCTCCGAATCTGCACTTTTCAGGGTTGCATGTCAGCCCGTGTCTCTGTAGGCGTTCTAAGACTTTGTCTAAGTGGCACTGGTGTTCGTCCGTAGTGTTTGAAAACACCACTATATCGTCTAGATATACGCGGACGAACTCGTCCAGGTACCCCCTCAAGACTTCGTCCATTAGTCGTACAAAGGTCATGGGGCTGTTTTTGAGGCCAAAAGGATAAGAGTGGATACGGCGTTTACCCTGGTGGTGTCGACCACTGTCGAGAAATATTACTAATATTTATAAATATATAATAATATCTTGTATTATATTTATTAATTATCATTTTAATTATTATCATTAATTTAACTATCAATTTTTCATGGTTAATATACTAATAACTCATAGTCACAAATATTTACAGAACATATTACATAATAC
>NW_021769936.1:2472-2798 GCF_005508785.2 Acyrthosiphon pisum | reverse complement strand
ATGAAACAGTATAAGGATTTTTATCTGGCGTTTTCGACTGTACGATCCATGTGTTATTGTCAATTTTTTGGATTTTACTGCTTTCAATATTAATACTTCGGAGATGACTGTGTGCTATTATTTTGTTCCATTCGAAAAGTAGGTTTGTTTTTAATCATTCGTATAGTCCTTTCAAACATCATATCCCTAGCAAAACGCATAAGTAAACTAATGCACTTGTCAACTCTTCTATTTTGTTTACCGTGCATATAACAATATTTTAATTTATTGTGCATTGCTTCCAGGTACATGTTTGTATTGCATTCTAAGGAATTCTCAAACTGATC
>NW_021769936.1:0-2372 GCF_005508785.2 Acyrthosiphon pisum | reverse complement strand
GAATGCCGAGGATTTATGTGGGGAGAAAAGAAATAAAATAAAAATAAAGTTTGGCTTATTAAAACAATATAATAAATTAACATGAGAGTGATATTTTGCATCATTGTAATGTAATAAAGTTGGCACATAATAACGTAATAAATTTAGCACAGGGCAAATACAAAATAATATAATCAGACTGGCACACGGCAAATATAAAAGAATATTATAAG
Source organism: Acyrthosiphon pisum (assembly GCF_005508785.2). Taxonomy (NCBI): domain Eukaryota; kingdom Metazoa; phylum Arthropoda; class Insecta; order Hemiptera; family Aphididae; genus Acyrthosiphon; species Acyrthosiphon pisum. Next base: position 2,160 of record NW_021769936.1, on the reverse strand, counting down.
ACTGTGTAACACAGCTTTTTTTGCCTTATTATTATTAAATACAACAAACATACCTGTACCCATATTATCATTCACGAGCGTATCGTAATATTATATTGTTATGATTATCGCGCGCCAATGCAGGAATAACCGCAGTATTATGTAACAACTGTCCCCCGACCCCCACAATCCGCAGTGACCGGTACCTACACGTCGTTGCTCACGGCCGTCGATGCCGCGGCGCCTACGTCGGGTCCCGCCGCACGACACCAGCGGAGCAAACTGTCACCAAGCCTGATTATTGTAATATTCCATCTATTATACGACACTGACCTAACCTCACTACTCAACATACCGAAAAGCTCCGACACGGGCCAAGCCGGATCGTCATCTTTACACTCAGTTTTTTTGCCTTCAACGGCTCTGGTCATCTCCATCTTTCGCGATCAACGGCTCACGTACACGCTGTCACCCACGACCACGCGACACCGTCAACTTTGTTTTAACCGGTGGTTGCAGACACCAACCAACTCAGACGACTACGTAATAATTGTCATCCTCATACATCGACACCAACAAGTAACAACGGATCGTCATGATGGGCTAAGCAAACCACGAGGGCCCGGGCGGCGGCCAACAGCTGACCCAGTCGACGTCAACCATGCAGCCCAGCGTCAGAGTCGTAATATATTATTTTGTTTCCCCTGCCCCCCCCCCCACACGAGCACGTAGGCCACAGATTATGCAAAACTCGTGTTTGTATAATCTGTGTGCCAGAGGAGGCGTCGCAAGACGCGGGTCCCCTTAACATGTTCTACCACAAGATGGTTTTCCGGCTAATAAAAGCCAAAGCACTTTTTCCCGGTAACCCTGCGAGGGCACACCATGAGTAATATGGTGTGTCGCCTCCCGTGGGCCGGGAAAAACGTGCCGTAAATTGTATCTAACCAGAAAAAACAATAAATTTATAATATTATTTTGTATTTGCAAAACGACGGCCTTGAGCAACGACGTGTAGGTACCGGTCACTGCGGGTTGTGGGGGTCGGGGGACAGTTGTTACATAATACTGCGGTTATTCCTGCATTGGCGCGCGATAATCATAACAATATACGATACGCTCGTGAATGATAATATGGGTACAGGTATGTTTGTTGTATTTAATAATAATAAGGCAAAAAATGCTGTGACGTTACAAGTTTATAAAAAAAACTATGTGATGGATGCTGCCTATCTGAATTTATAAAGAAGAGCATTAATTTGATGGGAAATCAAGCAGAGAAAAATTGATTTAATATAGTGTTAAATCATATTTACTCGGATAACGAAGGGCATAGGTTTTTTGGCATTCCTAATATGTAACTAGCATATCAATTTTTTCTGAATTATTATCCATATAATAACTGTTAATGATAAGTATTAAATCTGCTTCAAAACTACAAGATATCTTTTATTTCTTATTAGTTACTGACACTAGTGGCGCTTACTGCAGAATAATATAGACTGTCAAAAATTCCTTAATTTGAATTAGAGTTATAGCACATAATTTATGAAAACATAGTAGGCCACCTGGTAAGAAGCCATCTTCCGACCCAATGTGAAGAACAATCAGTCTTTTGCCTTTGCCGGATGGGTTCTGTGAACACGTCGTAAGACCTCGTAAAAATGAGTCACGGTGCGATTTAATAGTAGTGTCTATCCACGTTTTGCTCGTACAGTCACCCGCATTTACCCACGTTTCGTCTAAAAAATATAAATGGCGCCCTTCTTCACGATATTTTTGTATGTCTCGTAAATACCGTCTACGCCAAATAACTATTTCGTCTTTTTCAATTAGGGCACTATTACAACTTCGTTTGGTATAGACGAAGTCCATAAATGTTAATAGGCGTTGTAAATTTGTTCGTGAAATGTTAGGTAAACTGTCGTCCTCGTTTATAGCTTGCAGTATTTTGTCTTTTGTAGGTATAGTTTTGTTGAACCAAAATGAATGAATATGTCGACGTACCGCATTTAGTTGTATATCATCAAATTGGTGAATAAACGATTTCTTGTGGCGAGTTTTGGACGGAGAAGTCACAGTTTTGTTATCATTATACTCAGCGATTACGTTTGAAATTGTTCTTTGGCCAATGCCAAGTTGTTTTGAAATAAAAATACGAGACTCGAACAGTTGTCTTCG
>NW_021769935.1:0-733 GCF_005508785.2 Acyrthosiphon pisum | reverse complement strand
GCAAAATATGACTTTAATATAATCTTATCATAATCATGAACAATTTAATTAAATTAATAAAAATTAATGTTTTATAAAAATGTAAATATCTAGTATACAAGAAAACTTTTACATACTGGGAAATGGTCTAGTGACCCTTCACCTTCGATCGTTGAAGGTTTCAAAAAGATAGTAAATTTTTTTAAAGGATTTGGTTTTTTAGAAATCGTAATATATCCGGAAAACTTAAAAACGTCAATATTGGTCGTATCATCTTGAAACCTTCGAGGTTCAGTGCAGTGAAACCTCTAGATCAAATTTCTGTTCTCGAAGAAGTCGTGTCTCGATTCTAAGTACGATAAATCTGCAAAACAAAAAAGCCCGCCAAATTTATTTTTGAAAAAATAAACTGTTGAACTCAACATTTACCCCCTTCATATTTGATTTTAAAAACTTTTAAAAACTGGAAAATAATCTAGGGACGCTTCTGCTTCGATCCTTGAAGATTTCAAAAAGATAGTGCTTTTTTTAAAGGATTTGGTTTTTTAGGAATCGTAATATATCCGGAAAACTTAAAAACGTCAATATTGGTCGTATCGTCTTGAAACCTTCGGGTATCGAAGCGGTAGAGTCCCTAGAACAGTTCTCAGTTTTTAAAAGTTTTTAAACTTAAATATTGGGGGGGTTAAATGTCGGATTCAAAACGTGAATTTTTCAACAAAAAAATGGCGGGAAATTTTGTTTTGCAAGATTC
>NW_021769934.1:0-5271 GCF_005508785.2 Acyrthosiphon pisum | reverse complement strand
AGTCGTAGCAGCTATTGTTGTTTCAGGATAAATATGTGTGGTTGTATCTATGTGTTTTGACGATGTAGTATCTCCTGGAGAATATTCTGTCGTTGATTCAGTGTGTGTTGATTTAGTTGTATCAGCTACTGTTGTTTCAGGGTAAATATGTGTGGTTGTATCTATGTGTTTTGACGATGTAGTATCTCCTGGAGAATATTCTGTCGTTGATTCAGTATGTGTTGATTTAGTTGTATCAGCTATTGTTGTTTCAGGGTAAATATGTGTGGTTGTATCTATGTGTTTTGACGATGTAGTATCTTCTGGAAAATGTTCAGTCGTTGATTCAGTATATGTAGACTCAGTGGTCCCACCTTGTGTTGGTTCAGTGTACAGATGTGTAGTTGTATCTATACGTTCTGACCATGTGGAATCTGATGGTGATGTTTGCATAGATTGATCTGTAGAATATTTTGTATACTTTGTTACTGTGGTCTCTGCTGATTCGGTTTCAGGATAAATATGTGTGGTTGTATCTATCTGTTTTGACGATGTAGTATCTCCTGGAGAATATTCTGTCGTTGATTCTGTATGTGTTGATTTAGTTGTATCAGCTATTGTTGTTTCAGGGTAAATATGTGTGGTTGTATCTATGTGTTTTGACGATGTAGTATCTCCTGGAGAATATTCTGTCGTTGATTCAGTATGCGTTGATTTAGTGGTATCCCCTAGTGTTGTTTCATTGTACATATGTGTGGTTGTATCTATGTGTTTTGACGATGTAGTATCTCCTGGAGAATATTCTGTCGGTGATTCAGTATGTGTTGATTTAGTTGTATCAGCTATTGTTGTTTCAGGGTTAATATGTGTGGTTGTATCTATGTGTTTTGACGATGTAGTATCTTCTGGAAAATGTTCAGTCGTTGATTCAGTATATGTAGACTCAGTGGTCCCACCTTGTGTTGGTTCAGTGTACAGATGTGTAGTTGTATCTATACGTTCTGACCATGTGGAATCTGATGGTGATGTTTGCATAGATTGATCTGTAGAATATTTTGTATACTTTGTTACTGTGGTCTCTGCTGATTCGGTTTCAGGATAAATATGTGTGGTTGTATCTATCTGTTTTGACGATGTAGTATCTCCTGGAGAATATTCTGTCGTTGATTCTGTATGTGTTGATTTAGTTGTATCAGCTATTGTTGTTTCAGGGTAAATATGTGTGGTTGTATCTATGTGTTTTGACGATGTAGTATCTCCTGGAGAATATTCTGTCGTTGATTCAATATGCGTTGATTTAGTGGTATCCCCTAGTGTTGTTTCATTGTACATATGTGTGGTTGTATCTATCTGTTTTGACGATGTAGTATCTCCTGGAGAATATTCTGTCGTTGATTCTGTATGTGTTGATTTAGTTGTATCAGCTATTGTTGTTTCTGGGTAAATATGTGTGGTCGTATCTAAACGTTCTGACCATGTAGAATCTGATGGTGATGTTTGCATAGATTGATCTGTAGAATGTTCTGTATATTTTGTTATTGTGGTCTCTCCCGGTTCTGTTTCAGTATGCATATGTGTGGTTGTATCTTTGCTTTCTGACCATCTGGAATCAGATGGCGATGTTTGCATAGATTGATCCGTAGAATATTTCGTATACTTCGTTACTGTGGTCTCTGCTGATTTGGTTTCAAGGATAAATATGTGTGGTTGTATCTATGAGTTTGACGTGTAGTATCTCCTGGAGAATATTCTGTCGTTGATTCAGTATGTGTTGATTAGTTGTAGCAGCTATTGTTGTTTCATTGTACATATGTGTGGTTGTATCTATGTGTTTTGACGATGTAGTATCTCCTGGAGAATATTCTGTCGTTGATTCAGTATGCGTTGATTTCGTGGTATCCCCTAGTGTTGTTTCATTGTACATATGTGTGGTTGTATCTATGTGTTTTGACGATGTAGTATCTCCTGGAGAATATTCTGTCGTTGATTCTGTATGTGTTGATTTAGTTGTAGCAGCTATTGTTGTTTCAGGGTAAATATGTGTGGTTGTATCTATGTGTTTTGACGATGTAGTATCTCCTAGAGAATATTCTGTCGTTGATTCTGTATGTGTTGATTTAGTTGTATCAGCTATTGTTGTTTCAGGGTAAATATGTGTGGTTGTATCTAAACGTTCTGACCATGTAGAATCTGATGTTGATGTTTGCATAGATTGATCTGTAGAATATTCTGTATATTTCGTTATTGTGGTCCCTCCCGGTTCGGTTTCAGTATGCATATGTGTGGTTGTATCTTTGCTTTCTGACCATGTGGTATATGATGGTGATGTTTGCATGGATTGATCCGTAGAATATTTTGTATACTTTGTTACTGTGGTCTCTGCCGATTCAGTTTCAGGATAAATATGTGTGGTTGTATCTATCTGTTTCGACGATGTAGTATCTCCTGGAGAATATTCTGTCGTTGATTCTGTATGTGTTGATTTAGTTGTATCAGCTATTGTTGTTTCAGGGTAAATATGTGTGGTTGTATCTAAACGTTCTGACCATGTAGAATCTGATGGTGATGTTTGCATAGATTGATCTGTAGAATGTTCTGTATACTTTGTTACTGTGGTCTCTGCCGATTCAGTTTCAGGATAAATATGTGTGGTTGTATCTATCTGTTTCGACGATGTAGTATCTCCTGGAGAATATTCTGTCGTTGATTCTGTATGCGTTGATTTAGTGGTCTCCCCTAGTGTTGTTTCATTGTACATATGTGTGGTTGTATCTATGTGTTTTGACGATGTAGTATCTCCTGGAGAATATTCTGTCGTTGATTCAGTATGTGTTGATTTAGTTGTAGCAGCTATTGTTGTTTCATTGTACATATGTGTGGTTGTATCTATGTGTTTTGACGATGTAGTATCTCCTGGAGAATATTCTGTCGTTGATTCAGTATGTGTTGATTTAGTTGTAGCAGCTATTGTTGTTTCAGTATGCATATGTGTGGTTGTATCTTTTCTTTCTGACCATGTGGTATCTGATGGTGATGTTTGCATGGATTGATCCGTAGAATATTTTGTATACTTTGTTACTGTGGTCTCTGCCGATTCAGTTTCAGGATAAATATGTGTGGTTGTATCTATCTGTTTTGACGATGTAGTATCTCCTGGAGAATATTCTGTCGTTGATTCTGTATGTGTTGATTTAGTTGTATCAGCTATTGTTGTTTCAGGGTAAATATGTGTGGTTGTATCTAAACGTTCTGACCATGTAGAATCTGATGGTGATGTTTGCATAGATTGATCTGTAGAATGTTCTGTATACTTTGTTACTGTGGTCTCTGCCGATTCAGTTTCAGGATAAATATGTGTGGTTGTATCTATCTGTTTTGACGATGTAGTATCTCCTGGAGAATATTCTGTCGTTGATTCTGTATGCGTTGATTTAGTGGTCTCCCCTAGTGTTGTTTCATTGTACATATGTGTGGTTGTATCTATGTGTTTTGACGATGTAGTATCTCCTGGAGAATATTCTGTCGTTGATTCAGTATGTGTTGATTTAGTTGTAGCAGCTATTGTTGTTTCATTGTACATATGTGTGGTTGTATCTATGTGTTTTGACGATGTAGTATCTCCTGGAGAATATTCCGTCGTTGATTCAGTATGTGTTGATTTAGTTGTAGCAGCTATTGTTGTTTCAGTATGCATATGTGTGGTTGTATCTTTGCTTTCTGACCATGTGGTATCTGATGGTGATGTTTGCATGGATTGATCCGTAGAATATTTTGTATACTTTGTTACTGTGGTCTCTGCCGATTCAGTTTCAGGATAAATATGTGTGGTTGTATCTATCTGTTTTGACGAAGTAGTATCTCCTGGAGAATATTCTGTCGTTGATTCTGTATGTGTTGATTTAGTTGTATCAGCTATTGTTGTTTCTGGGTAAATATGTGTGGTTGTATCTAAACGTTCTGACCATGTAGAATCTGATGGTGATGTTTGCATAGATTGATCTGTAGAATGTTCTGTATATTTTGTTATTGTGGTCCCTCCCGGTTCTGTTTCAGTATGCATATGTGTGGTTGTATCTTTGCTTTCTGACCATGTGGAATCTGATGGCGATGTTTGCATAGATTGATCCGTAGAATATTTCGTATACTTCGTTACTGTGGTCTCTGCTGATTCGGTTTCAGGATAAATATGTGTGGTTGTATCTATGTGTTTTGACGTTGTAGTATCTCCTGGAGAATATTCTATCGTTGATTCTGTATGTGTTGATTTAGTTGTATCAGCTAGTGTTGTTTCATTGTACATATGTGTGGTTGTATCTATGTGTTTTGACGATGTAGTATCTCCTGTAGAATATTCTGTCGTTGATTCTATTGTTGTTTCAGGGTAAATATGTGTGGTTGTATCTATGTGTTTTGACGATGTAGTATCTGATGGTGATGTTTGCATGGATTGATCCGTAGAATATTTTGTATACTTTGTTACTGTGGTCTCTGCCGATTCAGTTTCAGGATAAATATGTGTGGTTGTATCTATCTGTTTTGACGATGTAGTATCTTCTGGAGAATATTCTGTCGTTGATTCTGTATGCGTTGATTTGGTGGTCTCCCCTAGTGTTGTTTCATTGTACATATGTGTGGTTGTATCTATGTGTTTTGACGATGTAGTATCTCCTGGAGAATATTCTGTCGTTGATTCAGTATGTGTTGATTTAGTTGTAGCAGCTATTGTTGTTTCAGTATGCATATGTGTGGTTGTATCTTTGCTTTCTGACCATGTGGTATCTGATGGTGATGTTTGCATGGATTGATCCGTAGAATATTTTGTATACTTTGTTACTGTGGTCTCTGCCGATTCAGTTTCAGGATAAATATGTGTGGTTGTATCTATCTGTTTTGACGATGTAGTATCTCCTGGAGAATATTCTGTCGTTGATTCTGTATGTGTTGATTTAGTTGTAGCAGCTATTGTTGTTTCAGTATGCATATGTGTGGTTGTATCTTTGCTTTCTGACCATGTGGTATCTGATGGTGATGTTTGCATGGATTGATCCGTAGAATATTTTGTATACTTTGTTACTGTGGTCTCTGCCGATTCAGTTTCAGGATAAATATGTGTGGTTGTATCTATCTGTTTTGACGATGTAGTATCTCCTGGAGAATATTCTGTCGTTGATTCTGTATGTGTTGATTTAGTTGTATCAGCTATTGTTGTTTCAGGGTAAATATGTGTGGTTGTATCTATACTTTCTGACCATGTGGAATCTGATGGCGATGTTTGCATAGATTGATCTGTAG
>NW_021769933.1:25692-27260 GCF_005508785.2 Acyrthosiphon pisum | reverse complement strand
TATTTACGTGGAACCTTGTTTTAAATTTTTAATCCTTAGCTATAAAAGTTGAACATTTTATACATTTTTAACTAAAAATAATTATTAAATTTTAAGTTTGATATATTTTGTCAAAATTCGAACTTCCAATGCTTATAAAAAAAAATTGTGCCTATATATTTTCAATATTTTTCAACTGCTATTGTAACAATATATCAGGAGCCTTGCATCACATTTTCATGCTTTTTTACCCAACAAATAAATTTTTATTGATATTTATAGAAAAAAAACTAAAAATATTGAAAACTGACAATGTCCGTAAACAGCTCAAAAAGAGTCAAATTATTTTCAAAATTTTATCGTGTATAGAAAATGAAAATATGAACATTCAGTGAAATTGTCATGTATCTAAAGTTATTCGTTTTTGAATTACAACGAAATAACAAAATCCACTACGTTAGTGAATATCGGAGTGAATATCCAATCTTGTAAAAATATGAAATTCAAACGCTTATAAAAATGTAATTTGATTTGCTTGAAGATATTTTTTTTTTTTTATAAAGATAGACAAACTTATGAATGATCTTGTATTACATTTTCAAATCTTAGATTTAAAAAGAAAAATTTTTTATGAATTTCTAACTCAAAATAATTTGCAAATTTTTGTCATTTTTACGTATTTTGTCAATATTTGAACTTTAAGTTTAAAAATTGTGACTAGATTTTTAATTTTTTTCATCCACCTTTGAAAAAATATAATAGGAACCTTCTATTAAATGTTCAAGCTTTTTTATCCAACAAATAAAATTTTATTGATATTTATATAAAAAAAAAATAAAAATAATGGAAACAACAAATGTCTGTAAACAGCTCAAAATAAGTCAAAATATTTGGAAAATGTTATGGTGTATAGAAAATGCTAAGATAAACACTCAGTCAAAGTTGTATGTGAGACGGTTTGTCAGTCTAGGTATTAGACATACCTATTATAGGTAGGTATATTTATCTATTGTATTAAAAAAAATTGACCTATAATAGGTATCAACAATAAATTCCAAATTAATCATATCACAATATCCAGTAGGTAACCCGTTATACATCAACAACAAACCGTGGTACTATCATAGATATATAATATAGTATACTTTAGAAGTTTCAAGTACGCACAAATAATATTATACAATCATAACAATCACAACAAAATAAATAAAATATTTATTCCAGGTTTTTTAATATGTAATTTCGTCCAAATTTGAACTTAAAATGACTATAAAAATAAACTGTGCTTATGTATTTCTTAGAATTTTTGGCAACAGAATTAAATATTTACGTGGAATCTTGTTTTAAATTTTCAATCCTTAGATATAAAAGTTGAACAATTTATAAATTTTTAACTACAAAATAATTATTCAATTTTAAATTTGATAAATTTTGTCAAAATTTTAACTTCAAATGCTGATAAAAAAAAATTGTGCCTATGTATTTTTAATATTTTTCAAGTGATATTGTAACAATATATCAGAGCTTTGTATTAAATTTTTACACTTTTTGGCCCAACAGATACAACTTTATTTAAATTTCTAGAAAAA
>NW_021769933.1:22283-23140 GCF_005508785.2 Acyrthosiphon pisum | reverse complement strand
ATTTGAACATTGCCCGTAATTTTTACGTATTTAGTCAAAATTTGAACTTTAAATGCTTATAAAAAAAAAATCGTGACTATATATTTCTTTTATTTTTCAATTGCTATTGTAAAAATATATTATGAGCCTTGTATTAAATTTTGAAATCTTAGATATAAAAGGAAAATTTTTTATGAATTTCTAGCATAAAATAATTTACGAATTTTCGTGATTTTTACATAATATGTTGTCAAAATTTGAACTTTAAATGCTTATAAATAAAAATTGTGACAATGTATTCCTTTTATTTTGCAACTGCTATTGTAAAAATATGTTAGGAGCCTTGTATTAAATTTCCAAATCTTAGAATTAAAAAGAAAAACTTTTATGAATTTCTGTTTAAGATTATTTGAACATTGCCGTAATTTTTACGTATTTAGTCAAAATTTGAACTTTAAATGCTTATAAAAAAAAATTGTGCCTATGTATTTTTATAATTTTTGAATGGGAGTTAGAACAACATATGTGGACCCTTCTATTAAATTTTCAAGTATTTTGTCCCAGCTAATTTTTTTTTATCAACATTTATAAAAAAAAAATCAAAAAAAATCGATTATTTCAATTGCCTATAAATAGATTAAAAATTAGTGAAATATTTTGAAAATAAAACTATATAAAGAAAATGTCAATTTAAACAACTGGTAAAATTTTCAAGTGTCTACGACTCATACTTTTTGAATAATAACAAATATCAAAAATCGTTTGAGGCTAAACCGTTATTTAATGCGGTTTTGTAAAAATTTAAATTTCAAACACTCCTAAAAATTTTTTGTCTTAGTCCGGTTGAGTTTTTTTTACAGATATTAAAGAAAAACTTA
>NW_021769933.1:20905-22233 GCF_005508785.2 Acyrthosiphon pisum | reverse complement strand
AACTCAGAATCTAAAAACTAATAAAATTGGAAACTGAAAATGTCCCTAAACATTTCATAACAAATAAAAATATTTGAAAATTGTATTTGTATAGAAAATGGAAATATAAACAACCATTGAACATTTCATGTATCTACAGTCATTCGTTTTAAAGTTACACCAAAAACCAAAATCGATTTTCTCGAAAACATCTTTTGCGTAAAAATTCCCGTTTTTCCTTAATTTTTCTTTTGTTTTTCAAGGCGCTTTTGAAAACTATTGGAAAAATTTTACTTTTGACCCCCCAAAGTACCAACTAGATTCACTTTCCTATCAGAAAAGATACTGTTGAAGAAAATCGAAGCACTTTTTCTGTCCTAAATGGTGATGACAGACACAAAAATAAAAAAATTAAAAATTAAAAATTAAAAATTAAAAAAAAATAAAAAAATAAAAATAAAAATAAACACACATCATTGTAAAATCAATACATTCATCGTTCCACTCAGAATCTAAAAATAATTAAAATTTAAAATTATGTTGTATCTTAGATTAGAGTTTTTGAAGTTTTAATTTATTTATCAATACTTTTAAATATTGCAACAGTGAAACTTAATTCATGTTTAATTTATTAATTAAGTAATTAACAAAATTATTTTGAAGTTTAGTGGTTGTCCTAATTTTTTTGGTTTCCATTTTGGAAGATCTAATTACCATATCTAACTGCATTGATTTTAATACATGCAACGATTTATAAATATAAGAGTGAATTCATGAAAACTTCAACCTTATCAACAGCGGTGTACACATGATTTCTGAAATGGGGAGGATCACAAAAATAAAAACGAATTAGCTAAATGGGAGGGGAAAATTGGAAAATCCCCCACCCTCATAAAACTTTTCACTAAGGTAATAAAAAGCCAATAGGGGGGGGGGGCTGACCCCCTATGTCCCACCCCCTTATATACGCAACTGCTAATTAAATCCAAACTTAAATCCATCCCAAATTAAAATTGTTTTGTCTTTTTCACTAATAACGTCATATTTTGTATACACTTATGTATGTATAATTGAATTATTTATGGTTAAGGGTTATTTATCACAAAATGTATTATGTTGAACAGGTGATGAATGATGAAGGTTCCACGTAAATAGGTTATATATAAATTACTTTATTCACAATAATTTTGTCTAATATATTTTACGTATTTTGTCGAGATTCGAACTTTAAATGCTTATAAAAAAAAGGCGGGTAAGTCGTGGATGTCGCTCTGCTGTACAGTAGGTTACAAGTGGGTTACTGTAATGGATGGATTAAATTGAATCAATGATATTATATCATTGTATAC
>NW_021769933.1:19633-20855 GCF_005508785.2 Acyrthosiphon pisum | reverse complement strand
TTAAAATTATTGTTATAGAACTATAAATAAACTATAGTTGTATCGGTGATCCACAAAATATTGTGACAAATCAAAAAAAAAATACAAAATTATTGTTATTTGTTTTATACTATAATTTTATGAAAATATGATCTCCACAAAAAATCATGGGATGCATTTGCATACCCTTGCATCCCACAAATGACGCCACTGATCTAAATCATGCATCCATGTCTTGGGCAGGCAACAATGGTAGGCATAACAATAATCTTAATGTTTTTTAATGCATTTTCGTTGCGATTAACATGGTGTAAATAACCCAATTTATGCATTTTTTTTCCAAACAACCTAAAAAACATGTGTAATGTTAATACAATTTATACAAACATTCATACTTGTTTGTATTCCTTAAATAGGTACCACCTACTTGATTATGATGAAACCAACACCAACTGAACGAGCTCCTGGAAAAACAGATATCAGCACATCCCTTAAAGCTGTTTCATAATCGGTTATTATAATTTCAGGACTTAAATTAGGTACCAGATTTTGTTTAATGAACACAATCATATGAGTTCCTACTTTTACTCTCCATTAAAACATAAACAATGGGTATGGACTGAAAATATATAAGTAAGTATTTAAAATTAATTACCTATGTACTTATATTGAAATCTAATTTTATACATTTTATATAGGTGTATGAAATAATGTCTTACATAGTTCTGAATCATACAATGTATAGTTAACAATTGATAGCCCATATTTCTGGGTACCACCTTGAATGTAGCATCTGCATGTATTTCAGAAATGCCATCTCTTACTACATTTTATATTAAATTAGTACAGGCAAAAACAACGTTTTGCCTACCATCTACATCTTGAACACATGCCTTAAAAAACGGAGCATTACAACAAGAAAAACGTTGAAGTTCTCCATTTTCAAATTGTGCCTCCAAGTTTATCAATGAATTTGGTATTACAGGCATGGAATTTCGTCTGCTATGTCGCATGATAGACTCAGCAGTAGACCATGGGTACAATGCAGCTGCATCCATATGCCTGTTTCAGATGAAATTGATAATGATATTAACAAATTGTTTTTTTTTTTTTTTTTTTTTTTTTTTTTTAATTAAAAATATAATTACAATCTATACAACAATTTTGTACAATAAGCAATAGTGATAAAGTATGAACATAAATAACGTGAATAACAGATGGGGGGAGGGCACTCAGTAGTGCC
>NW_021769933.1:18388-19583 GCF_005508785.2 Acyrthosiphon pisum | reverse complement strand
CTGGTTGAATAAAAAATCTAAATCGGATAAAAAATGCCAAATTAGATTAAAAAAGTCTTATATGAATGAAAAAAAATTTATTTGATTTAAAAAACTGATTTGAATAAAAAATAGTTAAGTAAAAAACAATCCTAAATCGGATAAAATAATCTAAATTGGATAAAAGAGTCTAATAGGAATAAAAAAAATAATTTGAATAAAAGACCATTATTTGTTGATATATCTAAATTAAATAAAAAATCCTTGTTGAAAAAAAATCCTAAATCGGATTAAAATCTAAATCTAAAAATCTAAATAGAATAAACACCTGGTTGAATAAAAAATCTGAATTAAATAAAAATTCAAAATTTGGGCATTTTCCCAGCACCCCCCCACACCAAAATTTTGATTAAAAAAAAAACTAAATCTCTACAAACGAAAAAAATTAGATTACAAACCAATACAAACCGGCTACAAACGAATGGTGAAAAAAAAAATTCAAAATTCAAAATTTGGTGGGCTGGGGAAATGTACCTAATATCTTGTATGTCCGTCCGTATGTTTACAAGACAAATGTAGGGGAGACCAGGGCAAAATGCATAGGTTGCCAAAAACGTTTGTTTTGAAAACGATTTCTGATCACACCCCTTACACTATACTAAAATAATTAGTGTACACTTTTTTTCAAAACGAACAAACTTAATTGGTTATTATTTTATAATCTATGGTATAGTCTGAAATATGAAACATTGTCTATTGTGTACTCTGAATGTACATTCTTAATTGTTATTTTGTTATCAATCATCACAATTTTAATTATAATGGACAATGATTGACAATCCAGGGTTGGCAAAAACCCGGGCTTTTTAGAAAAAACCCAACCCGGTTGGGTTTTAATGTAAAAGTAATAATGGGTGGTTTTATTGGGTTTTTTCAGAAAAAACCCATCCAAAAACCCTGTGGGTTTTATTGTAAAATATTAAATGGGCGGTTTTATCGGGGTTTTTCTGAAAAAACCCATCCGAAAAAAATAAAAATCGGAATTTATTTCCATGTATTTTTTCCATACGTTTTTTGTTTTTTCTCTTATCGCGTTATCACTTATCTCTATACTGGGCCCCGCCAAAACTATATGGAAATAATATAAGATATAAACATTCAGAACTTTTCCAAATTGTAATTTTAATTGACGTTACTACGTTAGTGGCATTATTAA
>NW_021769933.1:11889-17453 GCF_005508785.2 Acyrthosiphon pisum | reverse complement strand
TACTATTGTAGTACCTAGATATTAAAGTAAAGCAATTTATGAGTTCACAACAACTGACAAATAGAAGGCACATTATCATAATACCTACTAAAATATTTATAAAAATTAAAGTATAACAAATAATAAAATGGACTAGCTTAATTAATGGTATTTAAATACACTTATTTAATTTAAAAGAAACACAGAGTGTGTGTTTTGAAGGTTTTTTTTAAAACAATGAACATGAAAGTTTAACAGTACCTAAACAAAGTTTATTAGATAAATTATTAAATTCATTTTGATTTGTATTTTAGTATAAAACAAAGATATTTCACCGATTGAGCATAACATCATAGGTACCTATATATATATAGGTATATATTATACCTACCTCTGCATTTATAATATTTTCATTTCATGGTGTGCCATTGTACCTACTACTTACATTAAGTAATCCAGATTACTGATTGGAATAATAAGTTTGTATATATTTTCCAAAACTAGTTACTATACCTATGTTTAAAAATTGTAATAAATTAAATTTATCTTCTGTAATATTTCTGGGACAATATAATAATAGGTACATATTTGTACAGGTAAGCAGGTACCTAGTTACTATATTTCAAAATTTTTTATTTTACAACTATTAATGAAAATATAGATTTTTAAGAAAAGAACATTCTTTGAAATGTAACATTTCTCGCACGACACATAGGACATGTTATATTTTCCTGTTGCAACTGGGTAACACACACAACACACACCCATGCATGACCACATGGTAGCACAATATATTTTTCATCACTTTCACCAATGCAAGTCATACACAAATTTATGTTCCCTTGTTGTATATTTTGTACTGCATCAGGATCCTGGAACAGTTGATTATCAGGTATATTATCATGTTTCAATTCCAATAGAATGTCTCTTATTACATTAAGATTTTAATTAATAGCTTCCTGCGGACTTACAGCATCAGGGATATTATGAGGTACTGGATTCACAACCATAGGTTCATCATTAGGTGCTGGATCAGCTGGGAGAACAGGTCCTGGATCAGCGTCATCTCTTAAAGCCCAATTTCGATGTCTCAGTTCATATGCTCCAGTAACATGTGAGCAGATTTGAAGGAATTGCCATGTTGAAATAAGTCTCAAATCATACTGCTCTGAAGCATTTTTAATTCGTCTACTATTGGCCAAAAATTTGGTTCTCAAATACCTAGTGGGACGCAAGTTGTTATGTAGCTGCTGAACAACAATGTGGTAGTTGCTACTTGTGCTGGTTAAATGCCCTATGAAAAGAAATTTTTTTTTGAATTTACATAGTATAAGTAATTATAAATATATTTATACTTAGCTGGTAATTAATTTTTATTTCCAAACTAAACTAATAACTAAACATACTAACCCTTTCATTGCTGCATATTTTTTTATGCTGTTACCCTACTGTATTACAGACAATTTATATAATATATATATTTTTTCAAATTCTGAAGTCATTCAAAAGTAGGTATGTGTAAATGTGTCAAAGTCAAAAATTAAAACTATTCGATATTGACATAGAACATTAGGGATATACTATGACATTGACTATCAGTCCATAGCACTGAAAGAGTTAGTAATAAAATCAAATATTGTACCAAGTTGATAAATAATTAAATATTGGCATTTCCACATAAATATAATACCAAATAACATAACATTTTAACATTTTATTGCATGATTGTGTTCATATTAAAAATATATATACATATATTGATAATAATACATTTATATTAAAATTAACAATTAAAATAGTTTGCTTACCTAAAAATACCCATAAACTTGGATGTGAGACTGCGAATTTCAATTTTAAGGCATTATGAAAACTCTCTATATTATTGTTGGTACGTCGTGGTAAACCATATACTGACACAATGTCTGGCCCAATATTTTGTAACCAATATCTTAAAAAAAAAAAAAATTTCTTTGTATTTTATGAATGTTACCTACAATATTATGGGTTATTGTTATTACTTATTGAAACATATATTATTATGATATATTATATTTTATATTTTTATATTAACTCAATGAACTTTGTATTCTGGAGAATTGAATTAAAAATAATAAAATATTTCTCATTGAATGAATCATGTTTTAGATTTAAAATGTCTTAAACATATTTATTTTATTTTTTAGCACCATAGTCCCCATAGGATAGAACACATTAAATTAATATTATATTATACAACTTTTATTATGTTAGAGTAATGAAATAGATAATTGTTGTATAATTACTAATTATATAATATATTAATTTACAAGATGAATTACCTTTCGTAATAACTAAACAATCATTCCAGATGTACCCTATGATTTATTGCAAAAGCTCGGATTAATCTAAATCAGGGGCGTCATTTCACATTTTTTCATGGGATGCTATACCAATAATGAAAATCTAAAGTAATACCAGTCACTCGAGTCATCCAATTAATTTTTTTCAACACACTTTTAGTGTAAATGTAGATAATTTTATAGAAATTATAAAAAAACAAATAATAATAATTTTGTTAAAAAAATGTTTTTTAGTTGGTTTTAATACAGTATTATATGGATCACTACAGCTATATGTAAAGCTTCATATAAAAATATCTATAAACCAAATAATATACAATTAATAAGTAATGTATATTTAAATATAATTTAATAAATTACAATTTACAATAAAGGAAATCTTCTAGATTTTAATTTAGCGAAACTATCAACTGCTTCATTAAGATCTAGTGTATCAGCTTCTTCTTTTTCAGTTGCAATAACCATTAAATCACTTAACCTGTTATCTCCCATAGTTAAGCGCAAATAACTTTTCACTCTTTTCAATGTCGAAAAAAGCGTTCATTGGAAGCAGTTCTAACAGGGTATGTTAAAATTATTGTTATAGAACTATAAATAAACTATAGTTGTATCGGTGATCCACAAAATATTGTGACAAATCAAAAAAAAAATACAAAATTATTGTTATTTGTTTTATACTATAATTTTATGAAAATATGATCTCCACAAAAAATCATGGGATGCATTTGCATACCCTTGCATCCCACAAATGACGCCACTGATCTAAATCATGCATCCATGTCTTGGGCAGGCAACAATGGTAGGCATAACAATAATCTTAATGTTTTTTAATGCATTTTCGTTGCGATTAACATGGTGTAAATAACCCAATTTATGCATTTTTTTTCCAAACAACCTAAAAAACATGTGTAATGTTAATACAATTTATACAAACATTCATACTTGTTTGTATTCCTTAAATAGGTACCACCTACTTGATTATGATGAAACCAACACCAACTGAACGAGCTCCTGGAAAAACAGATATCAGCACATCCCTTAAAGCTGTTTCATAATCGGTTATTATAATTTCAGGACTTAAATTAGGTACCAGATTTTGTTTAATGAACACAATCATATGAGTTCCTACTTTTACTCTCCATTAAAACATAAACAATGGGTATGGACTGAAAATATATAAGTAAGTATTTAAAATTAATTACCTATGTACTTATATTGAAATCTAATTTTATACATTTTATATAGGTGTATGAAATAATGTCTTACATAGTTCTGAATCATACAATGTATAGTTAACAATTGATAGCCCATATTTCTGGGTACCACCTTGAATGTAGCATCTGCATGTATTTCAGAAATGCCATCTCTTACTACATTTTATATTAAATTAGTACAGGCAAAAACAACGTTTTGCCTACCATCTACATCTTGAACACATGCCTTAAAAAACGGAGCATTACAACAAGAAAAACGTTGAAGTTCTCCATTTTCAAATTGTGCCTCCAAGTTTATCAATGAATTTGGTATTACAGGCATGGAATTTCGTCTGCTATGTCGCATGATAGACTCAGCAGTAGACCATGGGTACAATGCAGCTGCATCCATATGCCTGTTTCAGATGAAATTGATAATGATATTTAACAAATTGTAATAAATGTTAATTAAACTAAAGTGATTTAGCTTCTTGCTTCTTCGTCATACAAATTTTTTAACAACCCATTTTCTGTAGAAGCTCTTTGTTTCAACACTTCACGGAAATTCTCAATTAAATTTTCATTTACACATGGATCATGATTATGTGATTTGAGTACAATTTTTTGCCCATTTGGTAATATTTTTAAAGATCTGGTACAAAAATGTGAGTGAGCTTTGCTGCATTTAAAATAACTGAAATATTAATATATTGATTCATTAAAAAATATATTTATCAATATATAAGACATTAAGACCTATTA
Source organism: Acyrthosiphon pisum (assembly GCF_005508785.2). NCBI lineage: Eukaryota > Metazoa > Arthropoda > Insecta > Hemiptera > Aphididae > Acyrthosiphon > Acyrthosiphon pisum. The sequence goes on along the minus strand of NW_021769933.1, from coordinate 13,180 downwards.
GTTTTGATAAAGTATGGTAAGTCTGGTAAACTAGCAAGATATATTAGATATATTAGATTTATATTATACAGCTAAATATTTTAACTAATTATTTAATTAATAAATAATATAGTATATAGTTTTATTATAATTTAAATGTTTATTTTTACTTGTAAAAAAGTGATTGTTCAAACATCAAATTATAATTTATAATAAATAAGCATATTTTATTAAATTGTATTTATTTATGGAACTAAATAATGTTAAAATATGATATTATTATTTACTTATTTCTAGATACTTAGGTTTAGAACATTTAATACAAACAACAGATGAAACATATTGATTAAATTAAAGTAAAATATTATTTAATCCTATTTCTTTAGTATCTACCTAATACATTTTAAAAAGGCAGTTCGTGGACAAGTGGGTACCGCTCTGTTGTACTTTATTTGTCGAGCATGTCGTTGTTATGGATGTTATATTTGAATTCAATAATAATTCATTGTATACGAAAATCAATTCTGAGCGAAGACGGTTTATTAGTCTGGATATTTTTTTTATATTGTTATTATTTATTATAGCCTTAAAATTTAATTAATATTATAACAGTATTATTATTTTATTTATTTCTATGGTGATAAACAAAGCGTTAGAAATGAAAATCCCATTTTTAGCGGTTTTTTGTAATTTGTCGGTGGTTTTTCCCGTGGCATTAACTATTGAGAAAATCGAAAAATTTCTTCTTTTTTATTATTCTTTATTATATTGATCCAATTTGCTAAAAGATAAGATACTATTTGTTGAAATCGAAGCACTCCTTCTGGTAGACATTTTGTATACAGAATAAAAAAAGAATAAAAATTTACACCATTGTATAGGGTCATTTGCCCCCCCCCCCCACAGGCTTTTTCTGGGTAAATTATCATAATCATTATTCGTGATTTCAATGTTATAAAAGTGCCCTAAAAATTCAAAATTTTCAAATTCATTATTTTTATTTTTAATAATATCAGTATAAACTATAAGGTATAATATAAATTTTAAATTTTAAAAGGTTGTAAAAAGTTTTATGGGCAGAACTGATCCATTTGGACTTCATTAATCTGAAAAATTATTTATTCCTTTTTTTTATAGGTATAAGTATTAGGTTACATATAATATTCATTATAAAAATCATGAAAAGCATGTACAAATTTAAAATAAATTTCAAATTTGAATTTTGAATTTTAAAAAACTTCAAATGCCCAAAATCAAAATGCAAAAATGACTTAAAATAATTTCAATCTTAACAAATGTAAAGTAAAACTTC
>NW_021769933.1:994-11839 GCF_005508785.2 Acyrthosiphon pisum | reverse complement strand
CATTGTATGAGTTTCTGAATAAAAATTTAAAAATGCGTTTGAACAATTTCGTGATTTTTATCAATAAAAAATGTATCTAGATGAATTTATTTAGATTAGTAAAAAAATTACGTTTAGATACCTTGTAACTATTTATCTAAATAAGTCAGAACACTGGTTGTGTGTACCTAATGTACCTAATATTATCAGTACCTACTGGATTGTGTGCACAGAACTTAGATAAAATACCTACATTTTACAATAATATATACGAAATCAAAGTTAGTAATAAATTAAACACTTACCCTTATACGAGCAACCTTTTACACAACATTTGTATGCTGCACGACCCATCGTCAAGATTATTTTGAAAATTAAAACAAATTACAATACAAAATAATTCACCAAATTTGCAAATCGAGAGAAAACTGAAAATACGATGGAACATGGAAATTACAAAATTGTGCACTTGTATCAGACGTGAGACACCGGTGTTGGCAAATGGCAGTTGGCCGCCGCCGCGACGGCGGCGGCGGCAGCAACTTGAGCGCTCCTCGCGGCTGGTGAGTCGTACTAGTATCAATGTTCAAATTTATGCTATAGAGCATGGCTAAATAACATGGTATGTTGTCAAATCTACTATTTGATTGCCGTGATACGCATCTCGTTGATATCATGGAAAATAACGTAAAATGTTGGTTTTATTCCATGAATTATGACGTAAGCCTGTCTCCAATTTGAATAGTGCACGGCGGGATAAATACTATAGAGTAACGAGTCGGTACTAAGACACGTAAAAGTATTAATAAAATTGGCAAATTCCTTTAGGAATTAACCATATTATAATGATTAATGACAAATGTGCCAATGTCCAATGTATCCTAATCTGTTCTTTATTTAATGTTGGTACTTAAAATACTATAGTGTGGTATAATGTATAATCATTATTCATTGTATTTGTAATATATAGTTGTACCTTGTTTCTTTAGGTGTAAATATGCATCAAATTGGAAATATTTATTATAACATAAAACATACGTTGAATTCAGTGGAAAGGATTCAATAAATGATTTTTTTTTATATAAACGTGTCAAACTTATTTATTACATTTTGTACTTATTCTGAACTTGTTTAAATCATACGTAAAATAATTCATTTTTATATCTCAATTTGTGTTGTTTTTTTATAAAATGGTTGAACTATACTGTTCCAATGTGTGTTTCAATTTAAATGATTATTTTATTGTTTCAACAATATAATTTGATGTAATAATATCCATAAAATTATTTTACAGCTCATCTATTTTTGTTTATTTTCATTAGATTTAAATATTTAAGTTATTTATAGGAAATACAATTTTAGGCGGGAATTTTATCAACATTATAGTTTGTTATTATGCATAGTTTTGCATTTGCATTTATTATTTGTATTTAATTAAATATTTTAATTTGCTGTAGCCTGTAAATTGTAATAATAAATTCTTATTATTTAATTACTACTGAGTTTTATTTATTCAATATTTTTTAAATATGCCTCTGTGTTCCGTCAAAGGTTGTAATAGTGGAAGTCGCAGTAAAGCGTTCCAAAAAACTATTCCCACTCCACGTCTCTTTAGCTTTCCTAAAGATAAAGAGTTACAAAAGAGATGGATAGATTTATGTGGAAAAGGAGATCAGATAAATGTTAAAGCTGGTAAGAAAACATGAAAATGTATAATTAATTATAGAGTTACTGCATATAATATATATATATATATTTATTTATATATAATCAGTCCTGTAAAGAATACTTTTAAAAAGTACTTGAGTAAATACTCAAATACATTTATTTTTAAGTATTTAAGATACTACTCAAATACTTTAATTGTAAAGTATTTCAAATACTACTCAAATACTTTGAAAAAGTATTTGGAATACTTTTCAAATACTTTTGGTTTTTAAAGTGAGTTTCTAATAATCGTAATATAAACACATAGGTAGTAGGTAATCTAATAGTTATCTAATATAGTTTTAAAGGGAATATTGTTATTCAAAATTACCTTTGGGCTTCGGCTAACACAGAAATACAGAATATTGAATAAAACTATTATTCTATTATTGTAGTTGACAAAAATATTTTTCCAACCAATTATTTCGAATAAAAATAAAATGTTCGAAATAAAAAACCAAAGTATTCAATACCAAAAAGTATTTAATACAAAAAAAAGTATTTAAGATACCATTCAAAATACTTCATGCTAAAAGTATTTAAAAAGTTATTCAATACTTAAAAAAGTATTTGAATACTTTTACTCAAATACTTTTACTTAAATACTTTACAGGACTGTATATAATGATTAATATGTTTCATTTCTATAGAAAAAGGTAAATAATTTAAAAAAATGTTTTAGCTAGGGTATGTTCATTACATTTTGAAACCACAGATTATGTAATACCACAAATTCAATTAGTCCTTGGTTATTCTCCGAAGTGTCAACGTACGCTTAAACCAAACGCAGTACCCTCCAAACACCTGGTAATTGGTATATTTGTTTTTAAATAATAACTATTTCTAACAATTTATTATATGTAAAAATTGTTTATGTTTAAACATTTAGCAAACATTTAATAAAAGCCCAAAATATAGAAGTCCAATTATAAAAAATTCTCCATTTAATGTTGAAACATTAAGTTCTGAAGACACTCAATCTGTGAGAATATATTATTATTTATAATACATAATATTATATACTTATATATTTATACATGATATTACCTATGTGGCTATATCATATATTATATATATGTTCAGTAATATTATATCAAATAGGTATTTAAATTTTAAAATAATAAATTTAACTATTAATTTTCAGTTTTTGGTTGAAAATAAAATGTTATCCTTAAAGTCAAATGCATCAAATGAATTGGAAAACATAGAACTGCAAGTTGATTGCAAAGTACTATTGCTTATATTATCCCATTTACATATCAATAATAATAACACAATATTTATTTGTTTAAATTTTAATTGATTCTTATTAGCCTATAAACAAATGTCTGAAGTCCAGTCCAGCTTGTAGACGCACATTATTTGCATCTAATAAAGTAGATGATGAGACAGTTACGGAAGCAGATAGTTACAGTACTACAAATGAGGGTAGTGATCAAACTGAATTTTCAATGTAAAGTGTATTATTCAACACAAATTAAATAATAATTACCAATACCTACTTTATAAATATTTTTAATTATAGCTTACGAGAACAATTACTTCAACATATACAAAGTTTGGAAGAAATCAAAAAAGAAAACAAGTTTTTAAAGAAGTCTGTAGAATTACAAAAGAGTGTAATAAATGCAATCCCTAGTGAAGCTAAGAAGACCGAAGAGTTTGAGTTAAAGTCTTTTGTCAGGAATGTTTACTACAACCCAAATTAATTTAATTCTACACCCAAAAAAAAAAGTGTATAAATGGTCAGAAGAAGACATTGCCAATGCCATTACCCTTAGAAGCCTTTCTCCAAAGGTGTATAGATATCTACGAGGTGAAAAAAAGTATCCTTTACCAGGTAGGTCTAACAATTAATAATAGGTATATTAAAATAATAATTAAAATGATTAGTAATAAATAATAATAATGTGTAAATAGGTCTTTCCACACTAAGAATTTGGGCTTCTAAATTTAATTTAGATCAAGGTCTCTTGTACAGTGTATTAAACATTATGAAACATAAGGTTAGGTACTTACTATAATTTTTTTAATAAACAAAAAAATATATTTTTCATACATATTTACATAAAAAATACAAAAATATATTTCACTACAGGTAAATCTATGAATGTGAATGAAAAACTAGCTGTAATTTCTTTTGACGAAACATATTTGTCTCAAAAAATGTGTTATGATAGAAAAAAAGAACAGTTTATTGGCCCCCATAAAACAGTCCAGACTGTTATTGTAAGAGGTAGTATCAAGCAAAAGAAAAACACATTGTATTAAAAAAATTCTTATAAAAATAATATTATTTTAGGGCTTATTGGTAAATGGAGGCAGCCTATATTTTACAAATATGACACTCCAATGACACCAAAATTGTTGAAAAATATCATTGAAGAATTATTTAAAATAGAATTTAACGTAGTAGCTATGGTTAGTGATATGGGACCGACCAATCGTACTCTTTGGAATGCATTGGGTATTTCTTTAGATCAAACATTTTTTCAACACCCAATTACATTAAAGAAAATCCACATATTTGCTGATGCCCCACATTTGATTAAGTTGGCAAGGAATCATTTTATAAACAGGTACAAAATAATATTTAAGTACCTACCTAATGCAAATGTATTTCCTAATCATTGTAATGTTTAGTGGATTTGTACTTGAAAATAACAAGTTTATTGGAAAAAATATCATTGAAAAAGTTATGAATTTATGTCCAAATGATTTAAAATTAGCCCACAAATTAACCGAAAGTCATATCAATGTGCCAAGTTCAAAAAAACAAAATGTGAGATTGGCAGCTCAGCTATTTTCTAATTCTGTGGCAAAATCAATTTCATACTGTGGACAAAAATATAATCTAGGATACAACAATTGGCAAGAAGTAATTCATAATTATATACTTAACATTTATGAAATATTTTTTAGTAATATTGTTTATATAGGCACAAAACACCAAGCATTTATCAGAATTTTAAAATAAAATTTTCAGGGATCTGAAGTTATCCAGCTAATAAATGATTGGTTTGATTTAGTAAATACACAGCTGCCAGTTCATAAATTTACTAAAAGCTATGGCATGGAACTTGAACAGCAAAATCATCTATTAGATAGAATGGACAAATTCATTTTAACAATGCGTGTACATGGTCACAATACGTTGTTACCTTTTCAAAAAGGTAAGTAAATAGCTATTGCGTAATTATCTAGCAATAAATAATTATAATGAGTTTCAGGAATACTGTATACTAATAGTTCATTAAGAAATCTTTTAAATGATTTAAAATTGAATTATCCAGATATAAACTATATTATAACTAGGAGGTTAAATCAAGATATTCTAGAAAATTTATTTAGCTACCTTAAAGGAATGGTTGGGTCAAATAATCATTTAAGCCCACTTGATTTTAAACATTGGTGAGTGGTAGATAATAATCAATACCTCTGATGTATTAACAATAAAAATATTTATTAATGAATTTGGATACTTTTATTTGTTATGTACTAGCCTTAAATGGTATTTATTAGGAAAACATGCCTACATAGCTTTCAGTGAAAATAGAAATACCGAAGATAGCAATGATGAACGTCTAATTGGAACTGAATGCCTCTCTGGAATTATTTTTCAGAAAGCACAAGTACAAGTAGTACAACCTTCAATTAAATCCACTAATTTGTCAACACATGATCCTATGGCAACAATACAATCGTCTTTAGGTCAAATTTCTGTTGAAGTTTCTGAAGAAGAATTATACTTGTTAGATAATTTTGAAAAAGAGGTACTTTTAAGTGTACAAAAACAATTTAAAAATTAATTTAGCTCAATTTTGTTTAAACATATTTTCAGTGTGATAATACATCTTTAACTGCAATTGACATGGACGGGTTAGAATATGTAACTGGGTATGTGGCAAAACGATTTTTGACAAAGTACCCATATCTTGGTGAAATAAGTTCATCTGAAAACAATAAAGAGAGTACAAATTGGACTACATTTATTTCAAAAGGACATTTAATTATACCATCTCAAATATTGATGACAGCTGCCAAAAAAATGATGGTTGAATTTGACAAACTCCATGGGGAAACATTAAATGGTGGTGAAAACATTATGGAAACATTAACTAAAATAGTAATGGCACATGTTGAACACAAGTTACCAGAAGAAGTCGTCAGCTGCCTAGTTCGAACTAGAACATTTATCCGGTTCAATCAAATAAATAAAAAAATTAATGATAAAGTACACATCATTAACAACAAAAATAAATTAAAAAAGTTTATGGTCTAACAATAAATTACATATTGTACAAATAAATAATAATATATAAAATACTAATATACCTAGGAACATAAAATAAAAAAAACATCTATATTAATTTATTTAGGTACGAATATTGCCAATATTTTGCCACACCTCAAATTAAGTAAGTACTTAAAATCAGTTAATTGTAAAAAGTATTTCTTAAATTATATCAAAAAAAAACATCAGTAACCTACCAAAATACTATATAGGTACAATACTCAATAACACAGAATGGTAAGTAGTAATATACCTAGTCAAGGTGTATTACAGGAGGTAAGTATACATACATAATAATAATAAATACATTAATATATTTATATATACCTATACTTTCTGTTAGAATATTTCATTGAGTTTATTAAATAAAAAGTTCATTGGGACAGTTAGGTTAGGTAAGTATCATTATTCATCAGTCATTTTGAAACGTGAAAACTGAAAAAAAATACCTAACAGAGAAAATCCCAATAACTGTACATACACATTACACAATACAGTAATTATACACATTCCTTAAAAATCGGTCGAATAAAATACGCAAGCCAATCAACTTTAGTATAATATAGTAAATAAGATTTATAAATTATCATATTTTGAAATTGGCGGGAAGTAAACATGATAATCAGGAGACAGCGTGACGTAGGAGAGTTGCGCAGACCGAGTTGACAACATACCATGTTATTTAGCCATGCTATAGAGTTGCCTTAGCCTGACTTAGACGAGACCACGAGGACCTCGCTTGCCCGACCCTGCCGGGGCCCCAGTGCCCCGCTGTTGGATTCAGCAATCATGCAAATATTGCATAGAAAAAAAATGTATTATGTATTAGTTTACAATACTATACGTCTATAATATCTGTATAAATGTATAATATATAAATATATAATAATGATGAAGGTATGACATTTACTTTTGAAAGCGACTTAATTAATATAATTCTTATATAGCTTACGGATATGTCTCCTAAATTGAAATTTTATAATAGAAATATAATTTTAGTTTTCGTATTTTAATTTCTGTGTAATTAATAATTATTATTTATTGTTTTGTAGCTTCAAATGTTTCATAGTTTATTTTTAAACGAATGATTTCCATCGCGTCGGCTTTGCGTTAATATTGTATTATAATGCTATTATTTATAAATATTATATAATGTTTTTCTCGCATCGGGCATCCCATCGAGTATCGACTATCGACTATAGTTATTTATAAAAATATTGTCGACTAATATAACTAGGATAATACTGATAATAGTATAATACGTACACAGCTATGATTATTGATTTGTTAATTTATTAATCAGACTGATCACTGCTCTAGTCGTGTACTCGCGTGCTGTCGATTATTGTTAATTGTTATGCGATATATTTGATGTTAAACTATTGTCTATTGTTAATTTATTTACCGTGAACTTGTGCAATTAATTTATGAACATGAAACGTGTATATAAATCTGGGGCCGCAAAAAAGGCAGAAAGAAATAAAAAAGCATTATTAGCGATCCAATCATCCCCACATCAAAAAAAATTAAGTTTTCCTACACTGGAACAAGTGCAGCGTGTTGCTGAGAATAGTACGAAAAGTAAGTTTTAAATATGTTGATTAAGACTTTTTGGGTTTTATTTTGGATATTGTGTATGCAGTGAATAAGAATTTCTTGTTTTTTTAGACTAAAATATACACTGTCATTTTAATAATAACAATAGAATTTTTCAAACTCAGTCTTTAAGACGTATATTCATGTAAAGGATGATTTAGTGCAATTAATATTTGCACAGTTTAAAAAAATTATAATATACAAATTTGAAACAATTAAAATATGTTTATTGCAATCTTGCAAAATTATAACAAATTTAAATATAAAAAATTTAAAATCAAAGTTAATGTATTCGGTAGGTAATTGCAGTCTTTAGTAGGTATACAGAAAAGAACTTTAATATAACTTCTAAATAAATATTATGTAGATATTCTAAAGTTATTTTAAGTGTTAAAAACAGTATTACCAATAACAAATCAAAGTTAATGAAGTTAGCAAATAAAAAAAACTCAAATTTAAATATATTTCACCATTAACATTTATGGGATAATAAAACAATGTAAACTCAAAATTATACTCAATCTTAATCTGCACTATATATAAAATATAATTATAAATTACTTGCCAAGTTTGTATAATTTGGTTTGTCATGATACCTAATACCTATCTAACTTGGTAGGAAGACGGGATATCAGGCGGTTTGTCCGGTTTTGGGATTAGGATTATGTTTGAGTGTTTCCAGGCTGTAGGGAAGTAGGATAAACGAAACATAGAGTTGAAAATTAGTGCTAAAAGAATGATAGATTTTTCGGGGAGGTGTTTGACAACTAAGTTGCTTATTAGGTCGTGCCCAGGGGCTTTTTTGGTTGGGAGTTTGCGGATGATGTATTGAATTTCACCCGGGCTAGTATGTTACAAATTGTTATAAATGTTAATTAAACTAAAGTGATTTAGCTTCTTGCTTCTTCGTCATACAAATTTTTTAACAACCCATTTTCTGTAGAAGCTCTTTGTTTCAACACTTCACGGAAATTCTCAATTAAATTTTCATTTACACATGGATCATGATTATGTGATTTGAGTACAATTTTTTGCCCATTTGGTAATATTTTTAAAGATCTGGTACAAAAATGTGAGTGAGCTTTGCTGCATTTAAAATAACTGAAATATTAATATATTGATTCATTAAAAAATATATTTATCAATATATAAGACATTAAGACCTATTAGTTTTGATAAAGTATGGTAAGTCTGGTAAACTAGCAAGATATATTAGATATATTAGATTTATATTATACAGCTAAATATTTTAACTAATTATTTAATTAATAAATAATATAGTATATAGTTTTATTATAATTTAAATGTTTATTTTTACTTGTAAAAAAGTGATTGTTCAAACATCAAATTATAATTTATAATAAATAAGCATATTTTATTAAATTGTATTTATTTATGGAACTAAATAATGTTAAAATATGATATTATTATTTACTTATTTCTAGATACTTAGGTTTAGAACATTTAATACAAACAACAGATGAAACATATTGATGTTTGATAAATTAAAGTAAAATATTATTTAATCCTATTTCTTTAGTATCTACCTAATACATTTTAAAAAGGCAGTTCGTGGACAAGTGGGTACCGCTCTGTTGTACTTTATTTGTCGAGCATGTCGTTGTTATGGATGTTATATTTGAATTCAATAATAATTCATTGTATACGAAAATCAATTCTGAGCGAAGACGGTTTATTAGTCTGGATATTTTTTTTATATTGTTATTATTTATTATAGCCTTAAAATTTAATTAATATTATAACAGTATTATTATTTTATTTATTTCTATGGTGATAAACAAAGCGTTAGAAATGAAAATCCCATTTTTAGCGGTTTTTTGTAATTTGTCGGTGGTTTTTCCCGTGGCATTAACTATTGAGAAAATCGAAAAATTTCTTCTTTTTTATTATTCTTTATTATATTGATCCAATTTGCTAAAAGATAAGATACTATTTGTTGAAATCGAAGCACTCCTTCTGGTAGACATTTTGTATACAGAATAAAAAAAGAATAAAAATTTACACCATTGTATAGGGTCATTTGCCCCCCCCCCCCCACAGGCTTTTTCTGGGTAAATTATCATAATCATTATTCGTGATTTCAATGTTATAAAAGTGCCCTAAAAATTCAAAATTTTCAAATTCATTATTTTTATTTTTAATAATATCAGTATAAACTATAAGGTATAATATAAATTTTAAATTTTAAAAGGTTGTAAAAAGTTTTATGGGCAGAACTGATCCATTTGGACTTCATTAATCTGAAAAATTATTTATTCCTTTTTTTTATAGGTATAAGTATTAGGTTACATATAATATTCATTATAAAAATCATGAAAAGCATGTACAAATTTAAAAATAAAATTTCAAATTTGAATTTTGAATTTTAAAAAAACTTCAAAATGCCCCAAAAATCCAAAAATGCAAAAAATGACTTAAAATAATTTCAAATCTTTAACAAATGTAAAGTAAAAACTTCTTATTCTATTTGTGTATTTTATAATATGAGTATCGTTTGAGAAACAATGCAAAATTCATCGAAGTCCAACCCTAATCATTACCTATGTAAACATCGAAAAATAAACATTTTTAAAATTAAAAATAAAAACTTTTTTTTTTTACGAGTGATTACACTCGATTATGAACGTTAGAACTAAGAATGTACATAGACTGCATATCGCCCCCGTTCATGCAAAGTACACTAAGTCCAAAAATCGACTTAGAAATTTGTATTTTAACAATAATAAGAACTATAAATTTCACAGTGTCATATTATTTATTACTACTCATAAACAGCTACTTCCCTTAAGGGAAACTCAATTAAAAAAAGAAAGAAAACAATTTGGTTACATATGGTATACATTTAAAATTTGAAAAAATTGCAAAAGCTGATTCATGTTTTTGGACTTGGTGTGTTTTGCATGAACGGGGACGATATTATAGTTTCCAGACTTGGGTAGTATTCCGAATAATTTTTAAATACTTTTTTTTTAAAGTATTCAATATGGTATTTTGAATACTTTTTACAGGTATTCTGAGTACAGTATTCGGAATACTTTTTTAACATCCAATATTAATTTTAATATAATATTTTATAACTAATAGATTATAGATAGCCAGATAGGTGTTTATTATCAAGATTATAATAATGTTCATTTATAAACAAAGAATTGAAAAAGTAATATTTTTTTCTATTGAAATCTAAATTTACTAAAAAAAGTATTCGAAAAATATTTTGGGAATACTTTTTGTGAAGTATTCCAAATACT
>NW_021769933.1:0-944 GCF_005508785.2 Acyrthosiphon pisum | reverse complement strand
TAGGTTTTTTTTTTTAGTTGTATTAAGAAAGTTTATTGGTTTACTTTTAAACTAAAATTTATTCTAAATCAATTTTTTCCTTAATCTCACTTTGTGGTCTGTTTCTATATATAATTTGACACTTCGGTAATACTGTATACCTATGAAGTGTTAGCTATTTATAATCTTTTACTACATATTTTGTGCTATCTAATGTATAAGCCACTACTTTTACGATTACTATCATAATCCTTATTGATGATTATTTAATAATATGATCTATAGCTACAAGTAATCTATTTTTTTTCCTGAAAAATCCATCAAGATAACACATTAAATGGGTAATTTATATTTAAATTGTATGTTTAAATTATTGTTTCTAATTTTACTATGCGAGTCTGTCATTATTTTCCTTTTTTATTTTACTGATAATGCAATCCCATATTTACAATCATATATTATTAAGCTGTTTTAGATTTATATTTATATTTAATAATCACATTTGTTTTATTTTTATTTATTTTTATAAATATTGATCGAACTGCTAATGTGTTTTAAGGGTGAGTATTTATAATGATTATAATAAATATTTTAAAATAAATAAAAGGATGTCATTGCAATATACTCTCTCTGACCCATGCACAATATAGTAAATTTCCTTCCGCTGTTTAATTTTATTATAGAGTGATTTGACATACTATCAAAGCAGTGTCGGACTGGCCATGGCCGCTGGGCCGCGATTGCGGCCGGGGCCCCTTCCTTTTTTTTTTTTTTTTTTTTTTTTTTTTTTTAGTGTCGTCAATTTTGTCCAGCATTCCCTATAGTAAAATGAAATTGTCTAGTAATAAGTTCGAGCAGGTTTTTTTGGATTAATTGCACTACTGCAAGTTAAGTTAGGTTTTATAGGACTTAGACGAGACCACGAGGATCCCGCTTGCCCGACCCTGCAGGGGCCCCAGTGCCCC
>NW_021769932.1:3851-5785 GCF_005508785.2 Acyrthosiphon pisum | reverse complement strand
AGCCACTCTGAGCATATACAACAAGTGCCTCACTGAGCTCACTTTCCCCCCTAGCTGGAAGAAGGCCAAACTGGTTCTATTGCACAAGGGTCCAGGCAAACCGGTAGAAGCTCCCTCTAGCTTTCGCCCTATTTGCCTTCTTGACACTCCGGGCAAGCTACTGGAGAGACTCATCCTCCAGAGGCTGGACTCCCACCTTGACTCCAGCCGGTCAGGACGGAATCCAAACCAGTTCGGCTTTCGGAAAGGCATTTCAGCGGAGACGGCGGTAGAAGTAGTCACTGAATTAGCAGCACATGCGTCTCAGGGAAATTGGAGACAAAAGAAACTTTGTGTCTTGGTCACTCTTGACGTCAAGAACGCGTTTAACTCCTTGCGGTGGCCTGTGATAGATGAAGCACTTAGGGAAAAAGACACTCCAGGGTACCTAGTGCTCATGATCCGGTCATGGCTGTCAGATAGGGAGTTGATCTTAGGCGTGCAAATGACCTCTAAGAACGTGACCTGTGGGGTCCCCCAGGGCTCGGTTCTTGGACCGACCCTGTGGAATGTGGCATACGACTATCTGCTTGACATGGAAGTTCCCGAGGGTGTTCAGCTGGTCGGCTTCGCGGACGATCTTGCTGTTGTTGGAGTCGCCAAAACGAGCGAACTTCTGGAAAACCTAGTAAATCCTGTCCTTGAGAAAATCGATGACTGGATGACTACCCGGGGACTCCAGTTAGCTCACCACAAGACGGAGGCAGTCATGCTGACAAAGAAGTGGGCTTACAACCCTCCCCAACTCAGCATAGGCGGCATTCCTATCCAGCTAAACAAGCACTTAAGGTACTTAGGTGTAATACTCGACTCGCGCCTTTCCTTCGTAAAACACGCTGAGACGGTAGCAAGGAAGGCGTCCACGTCAGCGGTAGCCCTATCAAGGCTAATGCCGAATATCAGGGGACCCTGCCAGTGGAAGAGGCGACTCCTAGTATCAGTAGTGGAGAGCCAGCTGCTCTACGCCGCCCCAGTCTGGTCGGAAGCTGCAAGCTCAACGGCCAAGGTAAGAACTATCTTAAGGAGACCTCAGAGAGTGGCAGCCCTGAGAACCATAAGGGCCTACAGGACTGTCTCTGACGAAGCCGCTTTCGTACTATCAGACATACCGCCAGTAGACCTGATAACCGCAGAGAGGGCCAGGATAAAGGCTAGGGCGCTGGAAGTTTCCCTACCTGGGGACTCTCCCCCCACCAGAAGCAAGATCAAAGAAGAGGAAAGGAGGATCACAATTGAGAAATGGCAAAGCAAATGGGAAGTCACCTTAAAGGCCTCATGGACCCGCCGAATCATACCGAGCATCACCAGATGGGTGAATAGTACGACGCCTAGGGTACCCTGAACCTACCACATGACACAGGCCTTATCTGGGCACGGGTGTTTTCAGTGGTACCTTCACCGCATGGGAAGGGCCCCTAGCTCTCACTGCATGCATTGCCCATGCGGCTCGGACACTGTGGAGCACACCATCTTCCACTGCGTCAATTGGGAAGGCTGCAGAGCTGAGCTTCATGAACGCTTGTGTCGACCCCCAGTCGTGACAGATATGCCGGACATCCTGTGTGGCCCGGCCTTCGAAGACCTCCCGCTAGATCAGCATGAGAAGGCTACCGCATTAACCGAAGTGGAAGAGACTTTTAGACTCTTCTACAAAATGGTGGAAGACATCCTAACGCTAAAGGAGACCGAGGAGAGAGCCCGGCAAGCCGCGGATAATGTGGCTAATGGGTGAAGCTCAGTACGGGAATCGAGAGCGACGGGCTCCGACCGGCTCGTGAAGAGAAGCACAACAGCACGAGTATTCCAGGATGGCGGGCTTCCGCCGGTCCGAGAAGAGGACTCTTTCTCTGCGTTAGCGACTCATTTAATGTGGAGCATAGCTTGAACATGACCTG
>NW_021769932.1:0-2686 GCF_005508785.2 Acyrthosiphon pisum | reverse complement strand
AAAAATAATTAAATAATGACAGATGGGTATCTTAGTTAAGGTTGAAATAGCTGCAGTAGATATTTACGGATATTTATTTATCCGTACCTATACGATGATATCTATAATAGGTCATCCGGTCGTACGGCAGCAATCAGCATAACGTAATGCTGATAAATTACACATTTCACAATTTTTTCTGGTGTAAATATTTTTAATTTAGACTATTGCTAAAGAGTGCTTAAACTTAGTGCTTTACATAAGCGCAACTAGGAAGGCCACCCCCAGTATCGGCCTGGCACACAAAAGGCCCATGGATCAATATATGAGAATCTCCTTTTTTACTGCAAATAATTATTTAGCAGATAATGTTCTTGTAAATTAATGTAGATCGTAGATGTATCTAAATGTAGGTACATTGATTTTTTTACTGTATTAAAAGTAAAAAAAGAGGATTCCTATTTTAAAAACAGAAGTTTGTATTGTGACATCATTCTTAAATGGTATAAAAAATCTCAAGTATTCAAAAATCTTCAAGAGTATTTAGAAATTTGAATATAATATGTACAATTTAAGTAAAATATAGGGCAAGCATAGTTACTTAAAAAATCACTACATATAATATTAACGCAAAGCTTAACGAGGGGAATCATTCGTTAAGTAATAAACTATGAAATTATTGAAATATTTTAAACTGCAAAATAATAAATAATAATATTACATGGAAACAAAATTACGAAAAATATTGCCTATAGTATTTTAACTTTAAAGACAAATCCATAAGCTAAATAGGCATATAGCTATGCATAATATTATTCACTTAAACTTTCAATAGTAAATGTAAAATCTTTATCATTGTTTAATATTTAATTATATATACATATAGGTATAAGGAGATGTATAATATTATAAATCATACATATTTTTATAAGCAACATTTTCTTGATTGATGAATCCAACAGCGGAGCCGCTGCAGGGTGGGTGAACGAGGCCCTCGAGACCTCGTCTGAGCCCATTGTTTTTAAGGAGAGATATAAAACCTAACTTAACTTGCAGTATCTAAGCAAAATAAATCCAAAAAAACCTCTTCCCATTTATTACTTGAAACTTGTACTATCATAATTTATAGTGCCCTACTCACACTATATAATGATAGGCAAGCATCTGGGCCCTGTATAAAGAAAAATTGTGTACGGTTAAATATATCGAATAAATACTTTACGGGGTCCATACTCCCTATATAGGTTTGGCACACACCAAAGAAATAAAAAAAAAGCGGCTAAGTGGATTTCACTCTGCTGTACAGTAGATTACAAGTGGGCCAATGAATAATGGATTGTATTAAACTTGTACGAGACCCTAAAAAAATTGGAGGGGCCCCGACCGCGTTCGCGGCACAGCGGCTATGGGCAGGCCGACACTGGCCACCCCAAAACTACCCACATCTCCCTAAAAATAAATTAATCTTTAAACTCATATAAATTATCAATACATAACATACATTCTAAAAAATAAATAATAATAAAGCATTAATTTAGCATAGTAGACAGTAAAATTGTTGTGCGTGATACGCACATATTCAAAATTCAACTCCAATACTAACGATATTTTTTACTAGTTTCGTGTTTTTAAAGTGTAATTTTGTAAGTCAAGTTTTATATTTAACCATTGTAAACTGCGGATAGCGACAAATTCCGGGCCAAATTCAGCCTGATAATTGTTTTAAAAAATTAGTAAAATATATTACATTTGACATTAAATTTTTTAAGTATAAAACGTAATAATATACATTTAATGTTTTGAGTACCATGAATAATATTTCTCAATTATAACAAAATAACTAAAATCGTTATACTTTGTTAAAATATCTAATTTTGTCTTATAATTATAATTTCTATAAATAATAGTAAAATTAATTACTTTAATAACAATAATATTATACAATATAATTAGTAATATAAACTGGCAGACAGTCTTTACTCAGAATTTTTTTTTCGTATGCAATGGATTATAATTGAATTCAAATTTCACATTAAAGTAACTTCTTTTCAATTATGAGGTATACACGAAACAAACTATTTAGGAGAGCGGTTACCTATTTCCCCCTGTTTTTTTGTTGTGAATTATATACTATAATGGTGCAGATTTAACATTAATTAATAATCATATAATAATAATAAATAATAATAATTGGTTATATTTTTTAAGTAGAATTACACTATTTAAAATATATAAAGAAAAAAAGGTGAGTAAGTGTATGTCGCTCTGCTGTACAGTAGGTTACAAGTGGGCCACTGTATAAAATGGATAGTATTAAATTTGAATTCAATGATATAATATCACTGTATAAGAAAAACGATTCTGAGCGGAGACGATTTGTCAGTCTAGTTATTAGACAAACATATTATAGGTATACTTACCTATAGTAATAAAAAAAAATTAACCTATAATAGGTATCAACAATAAATTCCAAATTAATCATATCACAATATCCATTAGGTAACGTGTTATACATCAACAACAAACCGTGGTACTATCATAGATATATAATATAGTATACTTTAGAAGTTTCAAGTACCCACAAATAATATTATACAATCACAACAAAATAACTAAAATAGTTATTCCAGGTTTTTTAATATGTAATTTCGTCCAAATTTGAACTTAAAATGACTATAAAAATAAACTGTACTTATGTATTTCTTAG
>NW_021769931.1:0-670 GCF_005508785.2 Acyrthosiphon pisum | reverse complement strand
TTTTATCTAGGATATAGTTGATAGGTTCTTGATAGTACCTAGTGTTTTTATTTGTATACATTTGCAATTTAAAATCGACGATTACATTGTTACAATTATAATATATACATACGAAGATACCCTATATTTTTTTTTTTTTTTCTATATTTGTACATTGTAACGACCTCAAGGTCTTTGACAATGCTTATCACAAGTGGGTAGTAGGGAGATCATGTGATCTATTTATCTATGTATATATCACTATATGCATGATACTACCCCCCTTCTCCAAGAGGAGACATGTGCGGTCTTCACTCCCAGTGGAGTGGGACCTAGTTGGAAACCGGATGACGCAATCGGACGACAGCACGGGAAAATGGTGACTGCGTAGAATCACACACATTTTTTGCACTTTGCTATGAATCGAACCGATGACTGTGTGAGTCGTAAGTCAACTGTGTGACCACTGCGCCACTCCGGCCCTTACCCTATATGCTGTAATTTGTTTTAGTTAAGATATTTTTAATTTTAGTAATAGGTATAGATGTATATTGTATAATACTATAATTATAATATATTAAATGTAGGAAAGTGGGTGAGAAAAAAGAACTCTCATCTCCGCACAGTCATTGGGTTGGAGGTCACCGACTCTCTTTAGTTTAGTTTTTGTAGTCTGAATTTACTCAATAAA
>NW_021769930.1:26354-33797 GCF_005508785.2 Acyrthosiphon pisum | reverse complement strand
GTTTTTTGTCTTCCTTATATATACCTAGTTAACATTTATATCTAACCATTATTATGTATGAAACTCTCCTCTAGCACAGCCATCGGCTTATGACGAGATCCATCAACTTTAAATTTAAGCTTATGCTAATTATTACATTGTATTATATTTCTTGATGGAAAATAAACGTATTTTTATTATTATTATTATTATTAAGTCGGTTCTAATAAACAAAGTATATAATAATTAGTAATTACTACTTTATGTATAGTTATTATTCAATATTAGACAGGAAAATTGATAAAATATTTACTTCTTACATACTATTTATTAGGTAAGACTTAATACTTAATAAAAACTTTAACTAAAAATATCGTTCAGGTGTAGCAGTTTATACAGGCAAAGTACAAAATATTTTCAAGAGTTAATGAATATTTGAATAAAACTCTTTATCACAAACATCTAAAGCATGTAACCCAGAGATGAATACCTACAATTTTTTCAGTCACTAGGCTACCTCACTTCAGTCACTAAAAATAAACCCACGCCCGAAATCGACGGTCTTCATGATAGTTTTGTTTTATTTACGACTGTTTATCGGGTTTATTATAAACACAATAAAACATTCATGCATGAAAAATAATTCGCAGAAAAGTATAAAATACAGTACACCATACTACCATAGAGATAGAGGTATATGTTTTTGTTGTCCGATAGTCACATATATATGCCACGAACGACTAGTGGCGTATAGTAAATCAGCCATCAGGTATATCAGAGAAGTAAAATAACCACGGCTAGAACATATTTTAGAAAACATAATACATACTTAGAAGTAATATCATACTGTCATACTGAGGAATACAAAAAATGAGAAAACTTAACTTTACAAAAAAAAAAGGTCAAGGGGGGATCTATCACCCATATCCCCTCCGTAAATACGCCACTGTTGTAGTGTACTAGTGTTCAACGATAGGTATATCATCTTTGTGTGTTTAGTGCAAAATAACGCTTCTACTAAAAATACCAAAATTATACAATACTACAATACAACATGATTAAATAATTCAAATTGAATTAATAGTATATATATGGTACCTATACATTATTATAAAATAAATTACTTAGCTGTTACTCAGTTATGTTACTCACATTTTTCACAGTAAACATATTATAATTACTAAATCATAATTTATTTTGAATAAAAAAAAATTTAGTGATAGTTGATTTTCAAAATGTTTCTATAATAATAATTAATAAGTATAATGAGTTTAAATATAAAAAAAAAATGTTTAATATGAAAATGTGGTATCTTATTGTATTTCAATCTAAAATAACTTTATATCGATACTATATTTAATTAAAAATACAAATAAATTATATAATATGTACATACAGATCATGATGGAATTGATGATATAACTATTATACAGTTTTATATCTAAAAATCTAAAATATTTAAAGTTTATGTGTTTAAAAATTATCCAAATAAAACTTGAGATATTGCGACGATCGGTTAACGATTTAAGACCAAAAATATTGCTTATATGACTATAATCGTGGGACGGGTGGCGAACTTGAGGCGATAAATTAAAAATTAAAAATAGTATGGATTTTTTTTGTGTTAAATTATTTTAATACTATATTAATTTAAAAAATAAATCTGAATTCTTGTATTTACACTATACTAGATTAATAAATATCAAGCACAGCATTATAACTTTTATACTGGGGATGCTGATACATTTTGTGCATGAACAATTCCACAGCGGGCTATGGTTTTTTCATAAGCTACAGTAGATAAATAATTTAATTTATTTTAGTATAAAATTAGGTATAGCAGCACACATTTAATTTTTTAAAACACTCAGAAGTTATTATTATAGTATAAAAAATTATTATTCCCTATACTATGGTTTTTAATTTTTATATTTTAAGTTCTAAATAATATATATTAGGTATGTATGAACTTTTGATTAATTAAGAATGTTTTAAATTTTTAATAATACTACCTACCTATATGGCTATATAATGTATTTTTTATGTAAATAAGGAAATATTTTAACTAAACGACTACACTTACAATATTATTCAGATATGACAATTTTATTTTAACTTGAATTACTATTTGGAAGAATTTAGATTTTGTGTTTTGTTTTTCAATCGAAAACCTAAATCATTCAATATCATTCCTATCTGTATGAAACCTTCAAGGATCGAAAGTCGAAACAGAAACGTACCTAAATTATTTCACACCTGGTTATTTTTTTGAACTTAATTATTAAGGGGGTAAATATTGTGTTCAAAATTTGAATTATTCAAAAAATTAATTGGCGGGAAATTTTCTTTTGTCAATATTTCAACTTTAAGGTCGATACGCGACTTTTCGAGAATGGAAATTTGATCTAGAGGTGTCACTGCATTGGACCTTAAGGATTTAAAAACGATACAACCCATATTGAAGGAGCTAGTATTTAAAAATATACATCCAAATTTGTGTTATTAGCTCAAATATATGTATTAAAGTGAATTGACCTATTATTTTATAGGTTTTAATATTTTATTCTTATATGCCTATCGATTTACATTAATAGATAATGAGCTACACGCTGACTAAAAAAAGTGTGAAAAAAATAGCTTAAAATAATTATTACTTACCTATAACGTTATACAGACGTATACCATAAGGAAACGTTTGGTTATACAAATAATCACACATTGCGTTTTTCAACTTTTTGCTACTCTGATTACGGGCGAAATAATGGTCGTACGTACTTCAACCATAGAGCCTTTTTGAATCCTCGTACAACAAAAGACCAGAATCCCGAGTTTCGTAATGATTAAACGAAAACCCAAAATCCAAAATACACGTAACTACGTATTTTTTTAAGTACAAAAAACATTCGAAAAATCATAACTCCCGTACCAAAAGTCGGATAACCTCGATTTCGGTACCTATCGATACGGCGCAAAGTCCTCTATAACGTCCGACTACAAAAACGGTTCGCCGCGCACAAAATCTAAATGTCCGTACCGAAAACCCCGAACAACGCAAATTTTAAACTTTCAAAGCCTCAAAAGACGGAGAAAAACGGCTCCTATAGTCTCGAAACATGACGCCGAATTTGATCACTGACCTCCAAAATATATGAATCTCAAATTTCAGAAACGTCGTACAACGTCGTTTCGGAACTACCTAGTTAAAGCATAATATTATCTTATTTGAACGTCATCTACAACTTATAGATTTATTGAACTTTAAAAACTATTACATATTTATACGTTAGTTCGCATTTGGTAATTACGCCAGCAACATACCACTTTCTATATCAGTAATTTTCCTAGAAGTAGTTACCTATTCATATTATCACATCGATAATAAATCTATTTAAGAGTGTTAAACATGAACAATTGTTTATATAATTGATGAACTTTAAATTTTAATCATCAAAGTTTATGATGATGTATACGTCTCGAAAATGATTATAACTAAATGTATTTTGTTATAATTTTATAATATGATGACATGTCTTGAAATTTACTAACGCTGGACAATAGGTATAAACGTATACCTAGTAAATAAGAAAATTACAGATGTATATTATTATAATATTAGGTATGTACTCTGTCGTCTGTTTGTGGACGAGATTAATTCCACATAGGAGAACGAGAAATGGTGAAATCTAAAGTTTGTCGATGTAGAATTTTATAGAGATTCCATTTAAATGGTCGGTGAAACGCTTATCTTCCAGTTGTTAAATAGATAGCTTTCAAAAACCATAAAAAAAAACCAAAAAAACATACAAATTTGCTTTATCAAATATAGTCATAAATTTTTAATTATGTAATGAATTATTAACATGTGTAACCACGGTTCAGGTTGTAGATGGTTACCACTTCAAATGTCAGCAAACATATTATTAAGATAAAGTTTTCGTTATCATGGACCATGGTAAATAATAAATATTAAATAAATATTAATAATTATTCGTTAATGTTTTGATATTTTGTATTTAATTTATTTTTTTACTTTTTAAGTACCTAGGTTTTGTACAATATGTTCATTGTTCACTATCATTGTATCAGTATACAAAGTACAAATTTAAACAGTTCACCTCAAATTTTCGTAAGTCGTACATACATTTTGGCTACTAATCTGCTTGGATATTCTGTACATTTTATGTTATACAACAGTGTATTGTTTCTAGGTAAAATGTGTCTACAAAGAATTAAACCTATTGCAAAAACCAAGTTAAACTTAATATGCCATTTACAAGTTACAACAATCACATTCAAACCTTCATAACTCAAATCATGTAAGTTCTGTATATAGTATTAAAATTATAGGTGTCTATCACATATTACAACAATAACTAACAATTAATAATCCAATATCTATAATAATATTGTGTTATTCTGTAATCCGTGTCAAGTGCCATACTGTGCTACTGTGGTTAGGGCTAAATAAATTGGGTAGGGATTTCAATTCTGCCTTATTAATATTAGAACTTTAATAATAATAAATAACATTAAAACGTTGCACCTAGCTATATTAGGACACGGCCCTTATATTATATATATTAGAGATGTCTCATTCACAACAATCCACTTCAGCTATTTCTGACACTTGATGTACGAAAACTTACTATTTAATAAAACTAAATTACAAATTACAAAATCTAATAAATAGATATTACAAATAAAACATTGAAAAAAAACAATTTTGTATTTTTTGAAGTTAATATTTTTCGACATATTTTACTTTAGGGGATTGACATTTTTCTCATTAATAGATACAATATAATAAAATAGAAATGGTTAAAATGTAATACATATTACATTTCAAAATGTGTTACATTCACATAACACATTAATAATTATTACTTACTATTTAGTTCTCACTTCTGAATTTCTGAAATACCAAAATTTATACATTCATATGATGACTTTAAAACGGTTTTAGAACAGTTAGTAAGAAGGCGGTTATCCGTGGATTTCAAACAGTATTAATGTCATCATATAAATATTTAGTATAATATTATAAGTATTTTACTATTTCTCTCTTTCCAGGATCATGTTCTGGAAAACTATCCAAAATATTTCCAGATTCAACAGTTTCATTAGGTATTAAAGAGCTTAAAACTTGTTCAGTTGTTATTAAATATTGTTTAGATTCAATTTCAATAGAAGTTATGATATGTGAAGTCTCAATTAAAAATTATATTGGCTTTGGTGAAGATTCACTTTTAATTGTGATTAAAAGTCTACTACATTGTTGAAAACGGTTAACTAGTGATTCAAGCATACCAGCACATACAACCCAATCATTATGACTAGTTGTACTAATACATTCAATACCTGTTGAAATATAATACATAAATATAAACATAACATACTTAATCAAAAACTAATCCACGAGCACAAATATTTTGTACTGATTTAGAGATAGATTTTAGTTTAATATAATAGTACATTTTGCAAAATGTAGGTATCTAAAAATTAATTAATTATAAATAATACTTATAATAAATATTATCAATAATAAAAATAAAAATTATACAACTCAGTATTCACCTTGTTGGCAGACATCAGATTCAATTATTTTACCATTTTCTTCATATTTTAGTTCATCTATAATATTATCTGGTATAAAGTAATGGTATTATATTTACAGAGATTTACAGTTATATCATGATAAATAATTAATAAGATATGTTTTAACATACCTTTTTCTGGTTCTTCAGTTCTAGATTCCATGCATTTTCCTAGTTCAACTAGTTCAATGTCTTGTTTATCTATTAACAATTAGTATATTTTGAAATAATATAATTAATAAGATATGTTTTAACATACATTTTTCTGGTTCTTCAGTTCTAGATTCCATGCATTTTCCTAGTTCAACTAGTTCAATGTCTTGTTTATCTATTAACAATTAGTATATTTTGAAATAATATAATTAATAAGATATGTTTTAACATACCTTTTTCTGGTTCTTCAGTTCTAGATTCCATGCATTTTCCTAGTTCAACTAGTTCAATGTCTTGTTTATCTATTAACAATTAGTATATTTTGAAATAATATAATTTGATTTTTGTAAAAAACCAACGTGTAAAAAATCTAAATTACTTGTAATATTTGGTATATCTGAAGATTATAGTTGTACAGGTACAGTTTCCAAAGATAGGGTAGAAAAATGGCCTTTGTCCTACATATTAAAAACAGAAGTTTAAAATTCAGAAAAAATCTTAATTTATTATATTATATTATACACAAAGTTTAAATTATTTTATAATAAATAATAATGAATAAACTAATAAATAAATATATTTAAATATCTGAAGGTTTTAAGTTCTAAAGCTAAAACAAATCATACCTCCTCATAATTTGTTGATAGCTGTACACTTTTCCTTTTACACAGTGCAGATGCTGCTATAAATGGATTGTCAGGAGCGCCAAAATGTTTCACGTTTATTCTGTTACCACCGTGTACATTTAATTCATGTTTTCTTCTATAATCGTCGTCGAATGTGCTACCACAGGTTAAGCATTCGAGTTTTGTCCTTTTTCTCTTTTTACTCGTATTCATTTTTAACAAAATTGAAAATACCAACAATATAACACAATAACAAACAACAGGAGTCGATAGAATAAATTTCAATTTATAAAATGAAAACGATAACGTCGATAACAACATTTTGATGTGTATTGTAAAATACTAAATAGGAAAATACAACCAATGCTATTAATAATCTATTTATATCCGCAATACTGATAATAATAAATAAACTGATTGCACTGTTGTAGTTTCAGCCGTTTCAGGGTGCCTCAAAATATGACATAAGCAAAAAATAATCTACCAGACCTGTGACTCATCAAAATTGTGAAACCATAATAATTAATAATAATATTTAAAATTCACAATTTTTTTTTTTTGTCTATCAATAATCATTAATAATTAAGTAGGTACTTTTTCTACTTTTTACCTTTATTTCTAAATTTGCCGACTTCTTATACAAATAATAATTTGCCGACTAATTAACATAAAAATACCAAGTAGGGGGGTGTGACACCCCTCCACACCCACCATTAACGCCGGCCCTGGATAGATATAGGTACAAGGGTTTATAATCTTTACCAAGTAAATATACCTATGCATAAATTAACTAATGATGAAGAGCTTAAATTTCAAAATGCAAAAATATGTGATTGCTGTTCCAAATCATTTAAAAAAAATAAATTAATCAAAGTAAGAGATCATAAACATTTTACAGGACGTTTCAGATCAGTTGTTTGCTTAAATTGTAACTTTGAGTTGTGTAACGTTTCGTTTCTACCGATCTACTTTCATAACTTAGCCTATGACAGTCATTTCATTGTTCGTGAACTAGGTTGTAATGAAAATGATATTCATGTAATACCTAATTCATCAGAAAAATATATATCGTTTAGTAAATCAATTCAAGA
>NW_021769930.1:22069-24791 GCF_005508785.2 Acyrthosiphon pisum | reverse complement strand
GGGGAAATTTAAAGATGAAATTAAATCTGAAATATTATTAGAATTCATTGCTTTACGTCCTAAACTTTATGCATATAAAATAAATAACGAAGAAGTAAAAAAAGCTAAGGGTGTAAAAAAGTATGTAATTGATAAACACATAAAATTCAGCGAATATTTAGAAATATTAAATGCTTATACCAATAATTTATCTGACCAAAAAATATGTAAAACTATGAATTTTATACAGTCAAAAAACCATTTTGTTTATTCTAAATCTGTAAAGAAAATTGCTCTTAGTGCTAATGATGATAAAAGAATTATTATGCATGATGGTGTTAATACTATTGCATATGGACACTATCTTTTAAAAAATAGTACATGACTTTTATTTTTAATTAAATAAAAGTGAATAATATGTAAAAAAAATTTTAAAATTAATAGGTACTAAGTAAATTAAATATAGATGAAATAAAAAAAACATACAAATAATATAAAATAACATTTATTAATATTTATTATCATTTCAAAATGTATATTTAAACAATTAACTATACGGCATAAGCTGTATAATATAACATTTTTTTTTTCAGAATGCACAAACCTAAGCTTTACGTAAAACCAAATATTCGATCTAAACCTAAATTACCAAATCTGTTAGAAATCGATATTGAAAATCTCAGAGAACTGTATTTTGATTTAGATAGAGGTTGCTGTATTTTAAAACGTGATAACTGTAATGCAAAATTGTATAAGGATTGGAAAATTGCTAGAGGCTTAGTCGTTAAACGTCTATCAGATTTAATACAATTATGAAGTATATACAGCATTTAGTATATATATATGTATATTTACAGTTATTAAAAATAATATTAATTAATTGATAATAATAATTGAATCAATACCGTACATTGTAATGATGAGATGGTTTATAAGATCTGAACAATATAGGTATTGATTGATACATTTCGTTAAATTAAAAATTCTCTTATTAGTTATTTAAAAGTATCGTTTACATTTATCCACGAATTATGACTATTGTCAAAACCTAACCATTTAACATATAATTTGTTTTTATATTTTTTTATAACACGTTCAATGAGAAAGGTATCAGGAAAATATGTTTTTTTCAATTCTTGTACATAAAAATTGTCTAATATTAAATTATTTAAACTGTCTTTTAGTTGATAAGTTAATGGATCTGTATTTAAAACTTAAGAAATAGTGAAAACTTTAGTTATCCAATTTGATGTATAACTTTTACTAAAATTATGTTTATACTTTAATATTCTTACTTTATCATTAATTTTAAATTTTGATTTTTTGATGTATTAATTTGTATTATTTTTTTTTCTTATTATAATCGGCTTGGTCTGAGATTCGAGTGATGTACATTTTATTGTTGAATGTTTTGTATTATTATAATTATATACTAATTTTGAAATTGAATTGGGTAATTCCATGAACCTGTTGATGTAAAATGTTTGTAAATTTTATTTTTTTATTGTTTTTATTACTCTTTCAGCCATCCCAGCCTTTATACTACTGTATGTTGAATAATGTCTAATATAATATTTTTTCATAACACTTGAAATTGTAAGAATTTTGGATGATTTATTTTTTTTTTAGTATTTTTATTATTCCTTTTGTACATTCCTTTGCTGTTTTATTTTTCAGTGCTTCAAACCAAAGATATTTCGTATATGTATCAATAACAATTAGGTAAAATGAATTTAAAACCATTCTTTTTTCTAGCATGCGTCTGCATATCAATTAAATCAGCTTGCCAAAGATCATCTTTAAATCGAGTTATTACGTTACGTCTAGGAAATATTTTTCTCGCTGGTTGATGTAACTCGTTAGTTATACTTTCTAAAGTTGTCATTATACTTTAATATTTCTCTCATGTAGTCATGCTGATTTAAATGCTTTATGCATTAAAACTAGATCACCTACTTCTGGTAAAGTTAATTTAAACATTGAAGCATCAGAATCCCTTACAGGTGTAACTGCTTATTGTTTATTAATTCATGATCGAATTGTAGAATATGTACCTTTTACTAGAGAAGTAAGAAAACTTGTGTAAATAATGAATCAAAATTGTATATTATATTTAATATTTGTTGTAAAATACTATTAACTGATTATAAATAAATAAACAAAATGATAATAATAAAAAAAATATTTATATTTATTTCAGAAAACGATATTAAAAATCGTTTAGAATTTTTTCTATAAAATTACAGGGAGATTGGTTGTACTGTTAGGCATACATTCCTGGTTAAACTTTTTTCATCTCCCCGTAAAAATTGACTCAGAACCGCCAACCATATTTTTTAAAATTTTTACCTATACGGTGATCAAATGTGCTGCAAGGAGGACTTTCCTCCTTGAACTTTTTTCGTCTCCCCGTAAAATTTAACTCAGAAGCCCCAACCATACTTTTAGAATTTTTACCTATACGGTGATCGAATGTGCTGCAAGGAGGACTTTCCCCCTTGAACTTTTTTCGTCTCCCCGTAAAATTTAACTCAGAAGCCCCAACCCACCTTTTAGAATTTTTACCTATACGGTGATCGAATGTGCTGCAAGGGGGACTTTCCCCCTTGAACTTTTTTCATCTCCCCGTAAAATTTAACTCAGAACACCCAAATTACTACTACTTACCTGTTCATAAGTTATAATATTATGCATATTATGATTAATGCGTATATGTCTTTCCGTTGACCGTTCGTATAATAAT
>NW_021769930.1:11645-22019 GCF_005508785.2 Acyrthosiphon pisum | reverse complement strand
TTTTTTCAATCAAATGAAATTTATTACCAAATTAAAATGCCAATGTCAACTAGGAAAAACCTTATTTTTATCTGTATCTGATCTTTTTGAATTATATCAAGAAGTAAAAAAATACAAAGTTGGATTTGAAGAATTAACAAAAATTATTGAAAATGTTTTGGTCGTTCCAGTATCTAGTGCCTCAGCAGAAAGAAGTTTCTCGACGATGAAAAGAGTAAAAAACATGATGAGGTCAACGATGACAAGTAGCAGACTAAATAATTTAACTTTGATGTCTATTGAGAGAGAAATAAGTGGAAAATTCATAGAAAATCCATCTGCTGTAATTGACGAGTTTGCATCAATGAAAAAAAGAAAATTGGAATTTTCAATTTAAAAATATTTTCATTAAGCTATATCTTTTTTATTAATTTAATTTTATACTAATAGTTTTAAAACATAAAATAAATCCATGTAATATGCCTATAATAAATGTATAGCATATGGTATTCTGATACTTATTTATTTTATAAAAATATTCATTGGTAATCCTTACATCAAAATATCGGGCCTACCCAGAAAAAAGTGTCTAGCTACGCCACTGCATAACAATGTAATAATAAGGTACGCTCATGACTGATGATATGGGTACAGGTATGTTTGTTGTATTTAATAATAAGAATGCAAAAAATGCTGTGACGTTACATATTTAAAAAAAGCGGGTGCTGAAGTAACGTTACGCTGGCACCCGCTTTCTTTATAATGTATTTTGCGGTGTTTGGGAGGTTGTACAAATTAAAATTTTGTGGTTACAAACCTGCACAAATGATTTAACAATCGTTGACGAAGATTTGGGGTGTTTAAATTAAATATTTAAAAAAGCGGGTGCTGAAGTAACGTTACGCTGGCACCCGCTTTCTTTATAATGTATTTTTCGGTGTTTGGGAGGTTGTACAAATTAAAATTTTTTGGTTACAAACCTGCACAAATGATTTAACAATCGTTGACAAAGATTTGGGGTGTTTAAGTTACATATTTAAAAAAAGCGGGTGCTGAAGTAACGTTACGCTGGCACCCGCTTTCTTTATAATGTATTTTGCGGTGTTTGGGAGGTTGTACAAATTAAAATTTTGTGGTTACAAACCTGCACAAATGATTTAACAATCGTTGACAAAGATTTGGGGTGTTTAAATTAAATATTTAAAAAAGCGGGTGCTAGAGTAACGTTACGCTGGCACCCGCGTTTTTGTAATGGATTTTTCAGGTGTTTTGGAGGTTGTACAAATTAAAATGTTGTGGTTACAAACCTGCACAAATGATTTAACAATCGTTGACGCAGATTTGGGGTGTTTAAGTTAAATATTTAAAAAAACGGGTGCTGTAGTAACGTTACGATGGCACCCGCGTTTTTGTAATGGATTTTTCAGGTGTTTGGGAGGTTGTACAAATTAAAATTGTGTGGTTACAAACCTGCACAAATGATTTAACAATCGTTGACGCAGATTTGGGGTGTTTAAGTTAAATATTTAAAAAAAGCGGTTGCTGGAGTAACGTTACGCTGGCACCCGCTTTCTTTATAATGTATTTTTCGGTGTTTGGGAGGTTGTACAAATTAAAATTTTGTGGTTACAAACCTGCACAAATGATTTAACAATCGTTGACAAAGATTTGGGGTGTTTAAGTTAAATATTTAAAAAAAGCGGGTGCTGTAGTAACGTTACGATGGCACCCGCTTTCTTTATAATGTATTTTGCGGTGTTTGGGAGGTTGTACAAATTAAAATTTTGTGGTTACAAACCTGCACAAATGATTTAACAATCGTTGACACAAATTTCGATTAAAATTTCTAATATGCGGGTGCCAGCGTAACGGACCTGCCATTGACCGCCGATAGATTCATAACATCACATTTAAAAACAATTGAAAGTGAAACGAAAATATCAAGAAGTATCCAAATTGAAAATCGAGACCAATATATTAAAACAAACAAACATAAATTATTGACAACTAACATCATATCAGATATCAGATTTAAAGATGCAATGGATGTAAATTACTAATTAAACCATGACAAAACTGAGCAATATTTTTCTAAAAATAGAATTTCCAACAATAATGGACATGAAGATATTGGGTTTGAAGATGACATAGCTCAGTTTACTATTTCTAAAGACAACGAACTTGGAAAGACTATATGTGTTAGTACTAATGAAGACAATAATATTATCCTTGATGAATCTGAATATAAAACTGATAAAATTAAAGACTTGATAAAAGAGAGACAAAATGATGGTGGACCAGAGGATAATATAATTAAAGATATTTTATCCAATGAAAATTATTCTGAAAATGATATGTCAGAAGAAAATATGCCTGAAGATTATGATGAAACAGAAAATTGGAAGAATTTAGGTGAAAAACCATTGAAAAAATTAAAACGATCAACTAAATATAAAGCAAAATGCCCCGAAATTGAAAGACGTTTGAACCGATCGGGATTGAGGTCTTCGAATAAATGTCTAATAAACAATGGCAACTTATGTAAACCAGCAATTATCGAAAATAAGAAGTATATTATTTATAACACGTGTCCTTTTGATTCTATACTATCTTCGGTTGTTATAACTTATATTGAGTCAAACAAATACAGAGAACTTGTTGATGAGAAAGTCACTAAAAACCAGTTTTTGTCAATTTGTCGTGAAGTAGCATACCATAAATGTAACACTGTGATATACCAAAAACGAGCAAAAATGTTGATTGACATTTTTAAGACATCTAAAAACTTTTCTGATATTTATACAGTATTTGCAGAATGCAATATCAGTAACATGACAGAAAAATTGTTAATTGAAAACCCTTCTTCATTTGAACGTCGCATTTGCCTTCATTGTAATTATACAAAAACATTTAAAAATATATTGATGATAATTTCAAGTATCAACAAATAATTTTAAAAGAAGGAATACATCATCTACCAGGCGCAGTATGTGACTATGTGAAAAACATTAAACGATTTTGCGGTAAATGTGAAAATAACGGGTTACAAATTAGCAAGGAGCTGCAAGTTACAATTCGTATAGAAACAGACTGGATTCCTGAAAAGTGTTCTCTATCTGACATCCCAATGGAGTTGGTGGTCGATACAAAAATGTAAGAAAACCTTATTAGCAATAAGTATATATAATTTTCTGTAAAAGTAATTCTTATAACTGAACAATCAAAGTGAGCTCATTACATCTTAATATTAAAAAAATATAACTTAAGAAATTGGAATTATAATTAATTTACAGATATGGAATTTCAGCTTTTATATGTTTTGTTGGAGAGTCTAATTTTGAAGGCGTTGGTCATTACGTGTCCTACTGTAAAAAGGCAAACGGATTTTGGGAACTTCATAACGATTTAAATAAAGAAGTTTTTCGTTATCAGCTTCATCAAGTTTTAAATATAAAGCCACACCAACTAGTTTATGTAGTTGAATAAATTTTCTTTTTTAATCAATAATTAAATATGATTTACAACTTCTTTTTTAAATTTTTATCATAATTTTTACAATCATTACACTTAATATAAAACAAGTTATTATTATCAGAATATCATCTTTATTATTATTATTTAGGTATCTACTTCCTCGATGCAATTCGATAGTAATGGCTCGACAATTAGTGTTGAGCCATCACTTTAGGATACACAATTTTATTACAAATAACTTTGTAATCGTGGTTGAATGACTTTTCTACAGCTAATGCTTATTTTATTATATTATTGTATTTATTGTTATGTGATTGGTAGTGTAACGATTGTCGTCATTGAACATTACTCGCTACGACTTTCGCACAGCTAATATGCTGAGTGTTAGGAATGGCAGATGTGGTCGCAATATATATTATGCTGACTATGGTTTCTCACGCGTCATGGCAACGACCGACCGGGCAAGTTGATAGTTGATAGTTGGTAGTTGAGAGTGGATGGTTGATTGTGGCAGTCGATGGGTGACGGAAACCTGAAGAGGACTCCACGTACGACTGGCTCAACCCATAGTAGATATCGGCACCCACGGCACACCATGGCCCGATCGGTAACCCTCATTTAGATTATAAGTAGGTAATACATATTATTAAATGATTAGGTCGATGCAGGGGGAGCAGATTTTTGGAAGTTCGCCAGAGGGGAGGGGCTTAACTTACAAATTCTCTAAACCAACTTATGAATACTTAAAAATGAAGATCTTTAACTTACAATCGGTCCGGTTCGATTCGGTCGATATGGGGGGGGGGCTGATGGTTAATATCTAGGGCTCCAGATTTCTTAGTTAGGATCAACTTACAAATTCCGAAAACCAACTTACAAATACTTACAAATGAAGATCTTCAACTTACAATTGGACCGGTTTGATTCGGTCGATATGGGGGGGGGGGGCAACTTCACACACGTAAATAATTATAATATAAATATATAATATCTATAATAATACTTGGCGCAATATATAATATATTTTTGTTAGTTATTTTTTGCTTAAATTCAACAGTTTTCAAGGTTCAATTTTTAAAGATTTTAATTTGTCGTGGTTAATTTATTATTTTTATTAATATTATAGTTATTGTACTGCAGATGAACATAAAAATGTATATCAGTATAACTGAGATTTATGAGTATTGCACTTAAGTAGAAAGTATATCCTTGTTTAATCATATATCTACTACCTACCTATGTCGCAATCCCTAAAATCGGATTTATGATATTTTAAAAGTAATTAAGTATAATATTTGAATGTGTTATGTGTAATAACGGACCATTAATTAATTTTTATTTTTTTACCATACAACTGTAGAACTTTGTAAATTTGTAATTTTTTGAATGGCTGTTGTAATTTGGCACCTATTTACATTTTTAACGTATTTAAAATATTTTATTAAAATAAAAGAAAATTTTTAAATATTTTATTAATAACCTATATATTTAAAATTTGACCCCAAAATTTGTTTTATTTGCCCTTTAAATTATGTAGCATCCCGCGCCCTTTTTTACCAGTCAGCGCCTGTGTCCATCTAACTAATGATGATATTTTTTTAGTTTTTACTGATGACATTTTATGGCTGAAAAATAATGTCTCACCCTGGAATTTAGTAGAAAAAAATGGAACAGAACTTTTAACTATCGGTATAAAATATTGTTAGAGAATGACCAAAAAAATAAATATTTTGATGATTATCCTGCAATAAAAAGTGCTAATGGATTTGCTCTTGTTAGTATTCTTTAATTATCTTAAGAATGATTTTTCAATTTCAATTTATGCTTCACTCGTGATTGGTTGTTCTTTTGACTTCGGACGATGGTATGTAAAATTTTTCATTCAAATGTTATCGTTTAATGTGATCGGCAAGTAAATATACAAAATGGTTAATGAAAACGTATTGAAATGTTACTTCATCAATTGATAACGGCTGGACCAATTTTTCAAATTTGACGGTATTTTCAGATTTCTGTTTTTGTTTATAGATAGTTGCTATAGTAGAAATAACAACTTTATATAGATTATAATTATTATTGTTATTTATATACGTTATTATGTATATTGAATATTAATTCGTTTGAGCGCACCACTTGTACCAATCTTGTATCTTTATTTCCTGTGACTTAATTATATTTTGCAATTCTCATATAGCTACTGACCTTCCCTTAATCCTGCTAAACATCTGTGTTGAATTTCATGTAATTCGGACGAGTAGTTTTCAAGATTTTGAGTTCGGAAAAAAGCGACATTAATTTTTATTTATATAGATTATAGATAGAAATAGATCTCAATAACTTATATCCGAATAAAGATATGATGTTGTTTGTTCAATTTGAAACATTTAAGAAAAGTCTAACATGTATATCAAAAAGTTTAAAACAAATATTTGACAAGACTTTCCTACGTCAATGGTAGAATCAGAATTTCCTCAAAAATCTGGTAATATAACGTATTAATTTAACCTTTCAATATATACGCTGTAGCTGTTGTTTTTAGTATAGTATAGATAATTTAAAAATGTTGTGATAGATGTACTATTATAAATAATAATATTTTTATTACTTTATTGTTTGTAAATACTTACTTTGATATAAAAACTATTTTAATTTCGACGATTGTTCAATTACGGGACGGGACGTGGTAACATCTTTCTACAGTTACCTCGGAATGCTGCAAGCAGCTAACCAACAGCTTTTTGGTAGCGAGATCGTGAGTTATGCCGGCCGTTTCAATTTGTTTTCTGATTATGGTGCCCGATACTTTGAGAATTTCTCCGACACAACCATCCTTCCCGGGCACCATAATATTTCTCTGTTTGCACTCATGATTGAGAAGATCAAACAAATTCGTCAACCTTAACGTTTTCTAGTTTTCTACGCAACAAATAATATCTGAAAACGAAAGCGTATGGAAATTAATTTTCTTTGATCGAATAATTCTGTTTGTCTGTTTGCACTCACCGGTCCATGTTTGCCATTATCTCATCGTTTAGGATAATTTTGGCTGGCACCTTGTCCCCCAATTTGTATTTTGCCTTCCAAATGACCGTCTCTTCACCCCGAGTGGCTGCCTCATATTCGTATACCGTGAGGTGCTTCACGACGCCCACACTAAGTTTATTCAATATCACTAAAGTGCCTGACAGACCAGTCGCCACTTGGCGCCAAAGTTTCGCGATCTGAAAACAAATAGATTAATTAACAAATTAATTCATAAGTTATATTTAGTATTTATTTATTATATTATTCAACGACTAACTTCCAAGTTTGTTTTTTTTTCCATTTATAACTTTCGGCGAAACGTCCACCTTGGTAGTTGTCCTATTAAAAGCGATTAGGTGGGACTCCATGTCTCCATTTCTTATTTCATTGTCCGCACTAGGTCGTCAATCAGTGTGTTTATCATGTTCCCATATCCGGTGACAATAAGCGTTTAGACCGTTTAGCGATAAACGAACATAGGTACATAAGATAATAAACAGGTATTTCTTAGCTCATATTAGGCTGTACATTATAGAATTTATGTTTGCTCGTCAATACCAAAATGGCAGTTGTAGAAACTATTCGTCGGCGTGATGTTTTCGTAGATAATGGTTTTATGTTCATATTCGATGCGTTTAGTGCAGACAAGTAAAAATCATTTTGGCGATGTAGAAAAAGAAAAAATTCTAGAATTCACACTAATGTAGATGTAGATGATTTGACTGTGTTAAGACGAATCAATGAGTACTGTAATGACTCAGATGCCGCAGCAATTGAAGCAGAAGTTGCTGTGACTAAAATTAAAATTCGATCCCAACAAACGCTAGAATCTACATCAATAGTATTGAACAAATGTACGACTGGGCTTTGACAAGCAGCTAAAGTAAGCGATTTAATATTTTTGCGACAGTTATGCTAAAAGGTAATATCTAAAAAAAAAATATTATTATAATGTTTTTTAGGGTACACTAACATCCGCCTGTGCATTAAAGAAAAAAATCAGGCGTATACGTCAACATATTGTTAAAGCTCCCTCTACGCCTAAAGATTTAATTTCTTTGATAATTCCAGAAGCTTATAACATTTATTCACCATCTGAAGGTGTGAATGAGACATTTTTACTCGATGACACTGGGCCAGGTCTAGATAGAATTTTAATTTTTGGTAGATTAAGCAGCTTAGAAGATCAAAAATATGGTTTTGTGACGGAACATTTAAGATTGCACCTCCTCTTTTTACGCAGGTTTACGTTATACTAGCCAAAGAAATTGGAGATGTACACCCACTTATCTATGCACTTTTACCAAATAAACAAACTAAAACATACCAACAACTTTTTCATAGATTAAAACATTTAAAACCAAATTTATGTCCTGATTTTATATCGTGTGATTTTGAAAATGCTGCTATAATATCTATGAAAGATAATTTTCAAAACGCTCAAATCAATGGATGTTTGTATCATCTGACGAAAAATTTCCGATTAAAATTGTGTAGTCTAGGTTTGATTTCAAGTTACAATAATAATGCAGATTTTGCCCTCTCCGTTAAAATGATAACTGCATTAGCTTTTGTGAAAATTGAATATATCGTAAAAGCCGTAGATGAGCTAGCAGACTATTTACCAGACGAATTACAAGATTTGTTGGATTGGTTTGAGGATAACTACTAGGGTGGTCCTTATTTTTAAATTTTTAAATTGATGTGACCGATCCCCCTAATTAGGTTCCATTATGTATAAAAATGACGCATACAAAATTTGATCATAATCGGATAAGTTTAACCCGTGCCCCAAAGCTCTCAAAGTTTAACATTGTTAATATTTATTAAAAATTGAGTAATTCATAAAATTAACGAACAAATTAAATTATAAATACATATTATTTTGTAAGGAAAAATGAATTCATAATTATAAATACATTTTTATTAAATTTCAACCAACATTTTATTTTGCATGCATGTATTATAATTTTTCGATAAGAGTGCTTTTATTTGAATTTGAATACCGTTGCCTGTATTCCGTGACAACTTGAAGAATATACTGCTTCTGTTCTTCATTTTTTGAACCAATCTTGTTAAAATCTTCAATTAATTTAACAGCTCGTTCAGCCGTATCATTTACAATTTTTAATTTGCTGATAATTTCTTTACCCCGTTTGTATTCTAAATTGTTCTCCCAAGTAGACGGCGATGTTTCAATAAAGTTATATTACGAATATTGTTTGCTAAAACCATAGACATATTAACTAATGGACCGCGCATTCCACCCCCCCTGCCTATGTATTCTTCACTCATCATAGTATGAGAGAGACAGCAATACATCTTGGAAAAAATCATGGAATAATATATTACACAAATTTATATTCCATGAATGTTATCTTAATATATTATAATCTATGATTATGGTATTATTTGATTTGACTGATATATATAATGAATAATGATAAGTAATCAAATATAACAATTTACATTTGGAAAAATAAAATTGTTTTATTTTTTTTTCCATGCACTTCCAACTTATATTTCTATCTCTTTTGCTTGATGTCCACCCCAGACTTCTCTCTCTATGAGCGGTCCATAAGTTAATATGTCTAACGCGATTGCTCGCGGTACCGTTTTATGGAAGATCTGTTCACAACTAAATCGCTAACTTCAACTTTAAGTGCTTCGGCTACTGCAATTATTATGTGCACTGCATCTCCGTCACTAATTTTACAACGGTCAAGGGCTGAAGATAATTTTGCTGTCATGATTTCTGTTCTACCTCGTGTTTTATAAGTGATGGTGTTTTGAGTTTGTGAAATATCCATTATATTAGAATTAGACTCCGTAGAAGGCCCTGGTAAACAGTCAATTTCAGTAGTATTAGGAACTTCGTCGGAAAAATCGTCATCACTGAAATCAGTAGACTCTACAAAATTAAGTAAAAAAAAAAAAACGATTTAATAATTTATTAAAAATACAGATATGATTAAAGAAAATGACGAACTTACGTTTATTAAAAGTAGCAGCACATTGTTCGTAATGACGTTTTTTTCTAGCGTTTAGTTTCTCTTGTAATTCTTCTTTAACTTTAACTTTTTTCATAAATGCATATTCTACACCAGATAAATAACCAGGCCTTCCCTTTTGACGTTGTAAATTCAAAAAACTTTTGTCTTCCTCCAAATTAATCATCTGCATAGCATTGGCATGAGCTATATCAAATAAATATTCTAATTGATCTGTAAACTGTTTTTCCTTATTTATTTGGTTTACATTTTTTCTTGTTGCATGTTTCTGTAAATTTCTCCATTCATTATACATTTTTTCTAATTTGTCAACACAACGTGGAAAATCTCTTGTTGGTATTCGCGCTTTTTCCCAAAATACAATTGTTTCTTTTAAAACTAAAGAGCAACTCTCTCTCACATTAAGCTTCACTTTTCTGAGATTATAAAACAAAACCTTTAACACTTGCATGTTTGATGGTAACTTACTGCCTATAATTTGATTTGCATCGTCTCCGATCAAATATATTTTAGTTTGATCACGAAGTTCGTATGCTAGTTACATTATAAAAATTATTTTGTAAATGTACTTTGCAGTAACGACACCACTGACTTTACAATGACTAATGACAAATACGAACATTCACAGTCACCACGATTATGATTCACATTAGATATCAAAAGTAATTAAGATAAAAACGGACTATGTACGATTAAAATATGAACCGTATCGGTGGGGTATTTTTCTATTTACATCCATGACTAGTGACTACGGTTTATTATAGTAGCAACTTTAAGGGCTTTGGGGCACGGGTTAAACTTATCCGATTATATTAAAATTTTATATACATCATTTTTATACATATTGGAACCTTTTTAGAGGCATCGATCATAAATAATCAAAAAA
>NW_021769930.1:1050-11595 GCF_005508785.2 Acyrthosiphon pisum | reverse complement strand
CGCATATAAAAGAGCGTAATGTACAATTCACGGTAAGTCTAACATCGACATACTATACAGACCTACCCAGGCTGACTGTAAGTATGTTTGACGGAGACAACACCGTATGTTCGGAAGTCGCTATGGAATCTACATGCAAGAAGAGGAAGGCGGAAAAAACTGCTGCACCGATGAAGAAGGCCAAG
Source organism: Acyrthosiphon pisum (assembly GCF_005508785.2). Taxonomy (NCBI): domain Eukaryota; kingdom Metazoa; phylum Arthropoda; class Insecta; order Hemiptera; family Aphididae; genus Acyrthosiphon; species Acyrthosiphon pisum. The sequence continues at coordinate 11,410 of NW_021769930.1, read as the reverse complement.
ACGACGTCGACAGCGTTTACCAATATTCCGCTGCTACAAATTAGAACTGCTATGGAGATAGAGAAGTTGAGTGTGGACAATCTGGTTCACGTCACACAGCTGTTGACGGATTTCAAACTGAAGGTGGGATCGCAATTTCACATTTCAGTTTGGATAGTTTTGATATCAATATGGCACCCGGAACATTTTTCCACACTGATGAACCCAAAGAAATGGACGACTACGAATCTGGCACGCGACGAGCTACTGGAGGAATGCAATAAGGAGGATATTCCAATGAGAGACAGAATCAAGACCTTGTTGCTCGTGGCTCGCCAATTTATGAGCACATGCTTAGGAGAATTGTCGATCGAATTTGTGACATCGATTTTCGAGGAAATGATCGATACATCAGCGACGTTATTGCCCCCCGTGGACCTAACGGAGTTGATGAAGTTACTAAAGAATTACAAAATATGTTGCGACAGTTCCCTCCAAAGCTCCCAGTCATCGTCACAGCCCATGGTGACCATGTCCATTGCGTCCACGTCTGCCGACAGTCAAACTCGGCTTGTCGGTGTTTATGGTTGCAACGATCCGTCCTCTATCGCCAACATGGACGACGACGCCTTCGAAGACGCGTTTGGGCGCTACGCCTCACGTCGTCGGACTGGGAAAGTATCGTGCGATATTTTTCTACAGACGGCCGGGAACCCCAACAAATTGACGGCGTCGGTTCCTATGGATGATTACGTGATGGACGCAATTTTATACAAGTACATGGTAAAAAAGTTATTTGCAATATGTTCATAAATCGTATCTAAAAGAAGTGTTCATATCGACCATGGTGAAAAAATTTGGGTCGTCGTATCACTTTAACGTCACTCATTTTAAAACATATAAATTTCGAACTACAGAAGTTAACATTAGTAGTAGTAATTTGGGTGTTCTGATTTAAATTTTACGGGGAGATGAAAAAAGTTCAAGGGGGAAAATCCTCCTTGCAGCACATTTGATCACCGTATAGGTAAAAATTCTAAAAGGTGGGTTGGGGCTTCTGAGTTAAATTTTACGGGGAGACGAAAAAAGTTCAAGGAGGAAAATCCTCCTTGCAGCACATTTGATCACCGTATAGGTAAAAATTCTAAAAGGTGGGTTGGGGCTTCTGAGTTAAATTTTACGGGGAGACGAAAAAAGTTCAAGGAGGAAAATCCTCCTTGCAGCACATTTGATCACCGTATAGCTAAATATTTTAATATGTATGGTTGGGTGTTCTGAGTCACTTTTTACGGGGAGATGAAAAAAGTTTAACCAGGAATGTGTGCCTAACAGTGAAACAAATCTCCCTGTAATTTTATAGAAAAAATTCTAAACGATTTTTAATATCATTTTCAGAAATAAATACAAATATTTTTTTTATTATTATCATTTTGTTTATTTATTTTTAATCAGTTAACAGTATTTTACATCAAATATTAAATATAATATAAAATTTTATAGTAGTAATTTGAGGTGAAAAAAATTCAAGGAGGAAAGTCCGCCTTGCAGCACATTCGATCACCGTATAGCTAAAAATTCTAATATGTATGGTTGGCGTTTCTGAGTCACTTTTTACGGGGAGATGAAAAAAGTTTAACCAGGAATCTATGCCTTACAGTACAACCAATCTCCCTGTAATTTTATAGAAAAAATTCAAAGCGATTTTTAATTTGACAGACAAGATATTAACATTTAGTCAGTTACTATGCAACTGTTGTACAATCAAGTCGTGTTATTTTTTTTTTCAGTAAATTATCTTATTGATTCGATTTTTTTTTTCAACCTATTATTTTATGTTTTATTAAAAACTATGAATTTACAGAAGTTTTCTAACGATTTTCCTTCATTGGTTTATTTAGTAAGAAATAATTCGTATCCAGTACATTCAGATTTTACTACATTTTTATCGAGATTAAAATCGTATAATTCATTTCCACCTACTTTGTGTCAAAATAAATATTCGTTATCTGAGGCCGGATTTAAGTATTCAGGAACTGCTGACATAGTCGAATGTTTTTGTTGTGGACTGGTCTTGCAAAAATGGACCAAAGATGACATTCCGTTTGTTGAACACGCAAAATGGAATCCTAAATGTATATTTGTTTTACTTTGTAAGGGTAATGAATTTATAGAAAATGTAAAAAACGAATATCTAAAATCTACACATGTTTGTGATTGTAATCAGTTTTAATTATAGTATGTTATTTTACTTGAAGAAATTAATTACATTTTAATAATTTGTAATCATTTAAAAATAAATATTGTGTTAATCAACTTAAATGTGTTAACAATATATATTGTATTAATCAACTTAAATGTGTTAATAATAAATATTGTATTAATCAACTTAAATGTGTTAATAATTGATTTTATATCTCGTAGACTTGTAGCCGAGTGGGATAACGCGTTTAGTTATAATTAAATATAATAGGTTCAAAATCCAAGTTACAGGTTCAACGATCCAGGTAAGTATAGGGGATCCTACGCGTTATTTGATTTGGTTTCATAGTCACTTTAGTTTTTTATATCAATTTCAACCAAATAAGTTCAGTATATAATACTACAGGATTCAAGTAATATAGGTACTCAGTTTTCAAATATGTGTGTTGTAAGGATCATACGTTATTTTATTTCACGTTTTTTTAAGTTAAAACATTTTTTATATCTGTACGTTTTTTTTTAAAAAATCATCAAAAATCGACTATATCAAAAAGACCACGTCGCAGTACAATATGATTCCAATTGCTGTTTCAAAGTCAGTAATCGATATACGACCTCTGAGCAAGAAAAGTGTACCTAACTGTTGGATTTTTGGTTGATAAAAATATGTTTACAGTCATTATATTACTCCAATGTAATTTTACAAAAAAAAATGTTAATGATCGATTTAATACAGTGGTATACATTAATTTCGGATTCAATTTATAGCTCAATAACTAATAATCTACATACTAATAATTGTAAACGTATAAAAATAACAGATACCATGTATTATTCAGCTAATTTAAATCAGCTTACTATCAAATTGTATGTTAATAACCAATTTATCACGTTATCATATAATGATCTCCATCGAATAAAAGAATTACAAGAATGTATAGATTCATATATTGTTGAAAAGCAGAAAAAGTTGGTTTCATATCAGTCAACTTTTGATACAGTGTATTCATTAATTAAAGCAAGCATTAATATTCTACCATTATCTTGTCAGAGAAATGATTTTACTAACCAGTATATACAAAATTTTGATTTTAGCAATTGTTTCGTACAGAACGATGATTTTAGTTTTATGTTTGAAATACTTCAATTCCACAATAATTCATTATCAGATATAATATTAAATGATATTAAAATATAACCATATTTTAACCATATAAATTATAAAGTTCTTTATAATCTTACTGTTGACCTTCGTTATCATATATTATTCGTATCATTGTTAACCGTGCTAGTAATAAACCGTTTTTTTTATGAAATTTAAACTAACTTTCATGAATTACTTATTGTTTCATACTTCATAAATGTAATTTTTTGTCGTCCGTACTTCATAGCAGACCAGTTTTGGTTAGCGTTAAAGTACATAACCAAACCGCATGTTCGACCGTCTCGCATATTAATCATTTTTTATATTAATAATTATAATTTAAATATTATTTATACTATTATTTTTTATATTAACAACCATTTATGTATTTCTAGTGCTATGATTTATTTCTGTAAGTACTTACCTATTATATATTTTTTTTTTTTTTTTTTACTCTTTAAACTTTATACCATTGATAATATTGCATTAATATTTAATAAAAATAGAAACAAGATTAATTATTTTATTTTAATGTTACTACTTTTATTATACAATCATTAAAATATAAATGTTTACAATTTGTAATATTAATAAAACAGTTTATACATTTAAATTGTGATTAATTTACTTTTTAGTATTTTTGATAATTTTTTTCTTAGGATCTGCTGAAACCCGGTCCAATATTTCTCGAAGAACATCATTGATTTTGTTTGAAATGTTTGAATCTTTTGTATCTCTACTAGATGTATGAATTTTAATACTAGCTTCCGCATGTTTCCATCTAGTACAAAAATTCAATATTTAATACTTATATTTTTATTTTACACATGTTATAGACCATAGTGTTTTACTAACCTTTCATCTGACGGAATATTTTGAATTGTGTTAATTTTATAGTGCTGAATGACATAGTAGTCTTCACAGTGTGGTGCAACAGGACATTTAAAAGTGTATGAACTATTTCCTTCCTTCATGGTTATGGTGTTTAATACATCGTTTTCAAATTTTCCTTTTGAAATCAAATCCATAAATGTATCCTTGTATGATTCCGATTGCTGATATATAAAATAAAGTAACATGTCAATTGGTATTAAAAATGTGTGTGTGTGTGTGTGTGTGTGTGTGTATGTGTGTGTGTGTGTGTGGGTATAATATTTTAGAAATAATATTAATTATTACCTTTCCGATCTTGGTCTTTTTACTACTACTAGCTTTTGACTCATCAACATTTTTTCTTTTACTCGTTTTTGGTGTGACTCGTTTTACTGAATATGAACTTTCCTGCTATTATTTAATAAAATATCAATTATATAAATATAAAATTATGTTTTATATCTATTATGATATATACACACAAATAATAAAATGAGAATACTTACATCTTCGTTTGATGAGCCTTCATCAGTTACAATGGTGTATGAAGACATTGTATTTGCCTTTAATAAAAATTTGTAAGTTAAGATTTTTAATATACTAGATTTTTAAAAACTTATATCAAATCAAAATATATTACTTGTTATATAGTCTTGTAGCGGTTATGTAAGGGTGTGAAGCGACGACGCAGCAAGTTCAATAGAAAATGTTGAGATTTAACACTGACTATAATCAATGTATGCTGAATGATTATATAGAATCTAATAAGGTTGTATGAGTGTGTAAAGTAATCATGTATTATTGTCAGATAATTAGATATAAATAAAATAAATGTATTGCACTCATTTTTGTTTCAGGCTTTCCACATTAAATTGAACATAGAGATCATTTGGTTAAAACACTGCTAATTTATAATTTTAAATAACTTTAACATATATATATATTATGTATAACGATAAAAATAATGTCAGTTTGCAGTTTATAATCAGTCTAATATTATGATGTGATGTAATATCGCATGATTATTTTATTTTCAGGTAAACTGGTCTGATTAGTTAGATATAAATAAAATAAATGCTGTGTACTCATTTTTTTAGGCTTTCCACATTTAATTGAACATAAAGGTTCTTTGATCAGATTACCTATGCTAATTTATAACTTTAAATAACTTTTACATATAAAATAAAAAAAAATGTCAGTTTGCAGTTTATAATCAGTCTAATATTATGATATGGTTTAATATTGCATGATTATTTTATTTTCAGGTAAACTGGTCTGATTAATTAGATATAAATAAAATAAATGCAATGCAGTAATTTTGCTTTTTAGGCTTGCTACAACAATTGTGTTGCACTTTGTCATCATTTTATCAGATTACCTACTTTATTCAATAATTAGTAATGATTTTTTTATAATTTTAAACTTTTTATATACATATTAATTCCAATTTATATAAAAAAACATCAAGACCTATGTATAATAACTGCATCATCACGCTATCAGACCATCTAAAATTAGTAATTTATTAACTAGTGCTGATGTAGCTCAATGACGTTCTGTATATTTTCCATAAATGTGATAGTACATATAAATATAGATTCATTTTTCATTGAACTCTAGAGTTTTTTAGATCTATGATTACAGTTATATAACTAATTCTTAAACAATTTGTGTATGTACCAATTCATTTTTCAACTGTTACCTATTCAACGTGAACGTGCAATTCAAGATTTGTTCAGCAAACAAATAGATTAATACCTACTATTAAATGTAAGTTATGAATCAAATAAAAATAAATATGTCTAACACATAATTTTCAAATTTCAGTGAAATAAAAATCAAATTAATAATGAAAATATATAAAATGCTATACTATAATATATTAATTTAAATGTATTAATTAATTTTTTACTATAGAGTAAGCAACGTCTACAAACTGAACACACATTGACAATTGAAGATTTGTACAATAATCATATGAAAATATCAGCAATAACATGTAAGTTAAATGTTTATGATTAATAAAATGACATAATATTTAATATTAAATTAATTCATATTATGTAAAATAAAATAAAATTTTAAAAATAATAATTCACTACTTTATCGTGTATTTATAATACATATTTTTTAATACTATGATTGTCAATATGTGTTATTTATTTAAAGGTAAATATAATTCAAAAAAATATATATTAAGTATTAAACTATTAAGTTATATAACTAATTCTCAAACAATTTGTGTATGCGTTAATTAATCTTTTTTACTATAGCTTAAGCAGAGTATACAAACTGAACACACATTGACAATTGAAGATTTGTACAGTAATCAAAATGAACAACAGTAACATGTAAGTTAGATGTTTATGATTAATAAAATGGTATAATATTTAATATAAAATTAATTCATATTATGAAAAATTAAATTAAATTAAATTAAATATTAAATATTTTCAAAACAATTTAAAATTTAATCAAAATTCAGTGTCTATATCATGATCAATTTCAAATATAATTAGTATAACAGAAGTAATTTTCAAAAAAACCTTATAAAATGTGAATATTATTGTAAAAATATTATATTGTAGATCAACTACTGTAACAACTACTGTGACATAATTCATAAAAATCAAGTTTAAATTGAACTAAACTTAATTATTAATTAATACAAATAAAAAATAAATATTGTGTTCATGTTTTTTAATTTTTATAACATATACTATATTAAATAGATGAAAATAATACTAATGTTGTAAACAAATGTTTTTATATTTACAGACAAAAACCAAATATTATATTTTATATAAATATTAAATATTTTCAAAACAATTTAAAATTTAATCAAAATTCAGTGTCTATATCATGATCAATTTCAAATATAATTAGTATAACAGAAGTAATTTTCAAAAAAACCTTATAAAATGTGAATATTATTGTAAAAATATTATATTGTAGATCAACTACTGTAACAACTACTGTGACATAATTCATAAAAATCAAGTTTAAATTGAACTAAACTTAATTATTAATTAATACAAATAAAAAATAAATATTGTGTTCATGTTTTTTAATTTTTATAACATATACTATATTAAATAGATGAAAATAATACTAATGTTGTAAACAAATGTTTTATATTTACAGACAAAAACCAAATATTATATTTTATATAAATATTAAATATTTTCAAAACAATTTAAAATTTAATCAAAATTCAGTGTCTATATCATGATCAATTTCAAATATAATTAGTATAACAGAAGTAATTTTCAAAAAAACCTTATAAAATGTGAATATTATTGTAAAAATATTATATTGTAGATCAACTACTGTAACAACTACTGTGACATAATTCATAAAAATCAAGTTTAAATTGAACTAAACTTAATTATTAATTAATACAAATAAAAAATAAATATTGTGTTCATGTTTTTTAATTTTTATATCATATACTATATTAAATAGATGAAAATAATACTAATGTTGTAAACAAATGTTTTATATTTACAGACAAAAACCGAATAATAAAATAATAATTATTGATTTTGAATTCACAAACTATCAACGTACTGATTTAATACTTATTTCTGCAGCAATATCACAGACTCATACTGAATCAAAAATTAAACGTTTGCGAGGTCGACCATTAATAATATCACCTGATGGAAGAATAACATTAATGAATAATTATACCTATTTAAAAACCAGAGATTTGTTACTAAAAATTTTTGAAAAGAAACCAGATCAACTTCAAGTAATACTAAATGAATTAAATTTAGCTATGGAAACAAAAACTTCAAACTTAACCAAAAACTATTTAAAAAACTATCTTAATTTTAATAATCAAAATCCAATTATTTTACTATGGAATGGTAGTTCAGATAAAAATATTTTATTGAGATTAGGTTTTAATACCTATATAATGTTAAATATGACTGCATATGATACTGATAATAATAAAATATTTTATTTAAATTTAATTAATTTCCAAAATAATGAAATTATATTAAGTTATAAATTAGGTTATATTATTAAAAATGGTAGATTTCTATCGTTGAAAGAAACTCATGATTTAATTTGTGATCTTAACCATGATATTACTTTTATACATGACGCAGTTAATGATGTAAAATTAACGAAATGTATTTTCAATTACTTATGTATAAAATATAATTATCAGAATATTTTAAGTAAAATATGCATTACACTTTAAAAATTGAAAATTAACCTTTATCGAGTTACATAATACCTAATTTAATATTTTTAACGTGAATTTATCATAAATATCACTATCATAATCACATTATAATTTATAATTAGATTATGACTTGTAATAATATGTAATATGCTGAAACAATTAATTTCAAATAAATAAAAAATCCTTAATCTCAATAATAATCGCTATTATTTAATATTGAATTTAAATATATATATATATATATATATATATAATTCTAACTTATTTTAATTACAGTAAAATGCAGCGAAATCTAGTTACAAAAAAAACACGTATGGACATAATTGGAAGCGGACTCATTCAGTTAGATCGGTTTAAAAAATGTTCAAAAACGTATGTCTTAAAAAATGATTATAACTTTATAGACTTTAAACAATTTTTTGACTATGGTTTTGATATGATAGTTTGTAAATTAAAAAAAATGACACAGCAATCAAGTATTAAATTTAACTTGTATCTCGACTGTGTTTACGTGCATGTGGTAACACAGGAACGTCGAGATATTTCATTTAAAACCGAGAATAAGTTAGCATTTACAAATTCAAATTTCGAAAATTTATTAAAAAAAATGTTTAATAAACTTATTAAGGAAGAATCTGACTTTGTTACTAGAGGGAGTGGTTGGAGTTAAGATTCAATTGATGTCTTACAGTTAAGAATTAATATTGTAAACCCGTTAACCGGATCTAGTTATTTAATTTTACCTGACTCAATACGTAAGAAGAAAGCTGTTATAAATGTAAAAAACGATGATGAAAAATGTTTTAAATATGCGATTTTATCTAAGTATAATAATCAATCAAATAAAAGTCGATTTAATAAACAATATTTTAAAATGCTTGAAAAGAAATGTAATTTAAATTTTCACTGTATCGACTATCATACACCTGTCAAACAAATTAAAATATTTGAACGTTTAAATAATTTGTCAGTTAATGTTTTTAGTTTAGATGATACAAATTTTGTTTTTCCATTATATATGAATAATGTAGAAAGTAAAAATCATTTCGATCTGCTTTTGATTAATCGTGGTGAAACATCGCATTATTGTTTTATTAATAACTTTAGTAGACTTATTAGTAGACAAAAAACAAAACATGAATCTAAATTAATTATATGTAAAAGATGTTTTACAGTTTTTAGTAATACTCCTTGTAAATATAAATTGTGGGGTGTTCATGGATTAAAAAAACATAAAAAAAATTGTGGGAAACACAAACTAGGAAGACCTGTAATGTTTGAAGACGATGATGACAATTTTATTTATTTTAAAAATTTTAAAAGAACGCAACGAATACCGATAGTAATTTATTCTGACTTTGAATGCTATTTAAAACCTAAATTCACCAAACAAAATTGTAAAATTAAAACACTGATAACACATAAACATAAACCAATGAGTTATGCATATTACGTGAAAATAGATTATAATATTATACCTAAATATTTAATAAAAAAATATAAAATTCTGACGAAACTTCATGTTTACAGAAATCAAAATGCTGCAAAACATTTCATAAAGACCATGATAGGTATAGGTACAAGGGTTTATAATCTTTACCAAGTAAATATACCTATGAATAAATTAACTAATGATGAGGAGCTTAAATTTCAAAATACAAAAATATGCGATTGCTGTTCCAAATAATTTGAAAAAAATAAATAAATTAAAGTAAGAGATCATAATCATTTTACAGGACGTTTCAGATCAGTTGTTTGCTTAAATTGTAACTTTGAGTTGTGTAACGTTTCGTTTCTACCGATCTACTTTCATAACTTAGCCTATGACAGTCATTTCATTGTTCGTGAACTTGGTTGTAATGAAAATGATATTCATGTAATACCTAATTCATCAGAAAAATATATATCGTTTAGTAAATCATTCAGATAAATTTAATATAAAATTTATTGATACGTTTCGTTTTATG
>NW_021769930.1:0-1000 GCF_005508785.2 Acyrthosiphon pisum | reverse complement strand
GTGCTTCTCTCATGGACAATTATATGTGGCATGTTCAAGAGGCGGTGACCCGAAAAATCTCTACATTTATTGTCCGAATGGAAAAACAAAGAACATCGTATATCCTCAAGCATTAAAATGATACAGATTATTATATAATTTTTACAAATAAAAAAAAAAAAGATATCGTTCTTATCGATCATGCCATCTTTTCATTTTTGTATTTGTATTTTGCTCGTATTGGCTTATAAACGGACAGTTTCCATAGAAACATAATAATTATAAAATATACATTAAAATATTTACATGCAGTCGTCTCGACCTGGTGACCGAGAAAGACATCGAGTGGGTTTTTCATGTCGGTTCTGACCTTCCTCAGATGTAGCTGAATATCTATGTTGAATTTCAAGTCAATCGGTCGGGTAGTTTTCGAGATCATAAGGATAATAGAAACCGCCACTTACTTTTATATATATAGATTAAATATTTTCAAAACAATTTAAAATTTAATCAAAATTCAGTGTCTATATCATGATCAATTTCAAATATAATTAGTATAACAGAAGTAATTTTCAAAAAAAACCTTATAAAATGTGAATATTATTGTAAAAATATTATATTGTAGATCAACTACTGTAACAACTACTGTGACATAATTCATAAAAATCAAGTTTAAATTGAACTAAACTTAATTATTAATTAATACAAATAAAAAATAAATATTGTGTTCATGTTTTTTAATTTTTATAACATATACTATATTAAATAGATGAAAATAATACTAATGTTGTAAACAAATGTTTTATATTTACAGACAAAAACCAAATATTATATTTTATATAAATATTAAATATTTTCAAAACAATTTAAAATTTAATCAAAATTCAGTGTCTATATCATGATCAATTTCAAATATAATTAGTATAACAGAAGTAATTTTCAAAAAAACCTTATAAAATGTGAATATTATTGTAAAAATATTATATTGTAGATCAACTACTGTAACAACTACTGTGACATA
>NW_021769929.1:16399-16582 GCF_005508785.2 Acyrthosiphon pisum | reverse complement strand
TTAATATTCATTATTATACTAATAATATCCGGTTAAATTTACCACACCATCGAAGATACTACAAATTTAAAAACTTTAAAATATAAATAATATTTAAGATTATTATAAGTTTGGAATGATATGTAGAACTGTCAATGTCTTGTTCATTTGAAATTATGTAATTGTACATTCAATTATATTTAA
>NW_021769929.1:5952-16299 GCF_005508785.2 Acyrthosiphon pisum | reverse complement strand
ATTATTAAATTTTAAACTTTCCGTCTTTAAAGTACTTAATATCCAACTTACAGCATTTCTTATTTCATTTAAATATTTGGATCTTAGTTTTATATTGGGACAGTCATTTAAAAATGTTTCTGGTGATAATGTATCACAGTCTATAAGAATTATTGCTACTCTTTCAGTAATTATTTCCTGACGATCTTCTTGCGTTTGCTTGAATAACAAAGAATTAGTTTTATAAACTGTAAAAATATAATTTAAAATTAATATATATTTAAATATAAAATACATAAATTAGTGATGAGTAGATAACTCTTTTTTTTTTTATTGATAACGAATCAATTTTAATAGCTGAACTATTGTACAATTATAATTATAATACAATATATTATTTGGATTTAAATATTAGAAAAACTTTCAGTAAACATCGGAAAATATTCCGCCATAATAAATACTTTTGGTATAGCATATAAATTAATATGATATAGAATTGTAAATAGGTAATAAACAGATTATTATTAAACAAAAAAAAATCATAATTTTATAATAATTATTATCTTTATTAAATAAGTATACGCCAAAATATATAAAAAAACTTTAAAATAAAAATAATGTTCGAACAAATCATACAAATTGCAATGGCCAGTTTGATGTTAAAAAGTAATGATAGACAATTGTGATAACTAATAATCAAAAAATAATATGTAGGTACCTATATTATTATGACATAATGTTATAATACTTATAATATTTTGAACTGTAAACTAAAATTATGAGATACAAATAGTAGATATTCAAACCATTAAGTCTAATATAAATCAATTATTATAACGATTTAGTATTTATAGCTTTTTCTAACACAATTATTTTATTTCAATTTTTAATTTTTGAGTTTACTTACTAGAGGAATATCATTTAGTTTTATATAAGGAAGGCCTAATTAATACTGGCGGAGGTTCCATATACCCATTACAGGTAAGAAAATAAAACTGGCGGAGTTTACATTAGACTTTTTCATTACCTTTTTATCTAAAAACATTATGGTGTGAGTCTGTGCAAGGTGTTGAATACCGGGTCATAGATAAAAGATTAAACCGGAGTGCGGTCGATCAGTGTGGGTAAAAGCGCCTTCACATTTATCACATAATACCATGGTCATTACTGCATAGGTAAACTTAAGCTTAGATAATTGTGACCAAAGGTATGCTCGGGGACTATACATAGTATGAACGATATATCAGGCCAAACTTTCTGTGATATTACAACCATACAGTTGAGTTCAATCATACAGTGTTATTTTGTCATGGTATTACCATTTACCGGTGTGCAATTGCTAAATAACTTACAACCTCGTGTCCTCGTCTATAAATTATTTTGTTTGAACTGTTTAAAGATTTTCAGAGTGTCTAAGTAGTAAAAATGGATTTCATGTCTACAGATTTTGATCTGGTGGAGAACATCTTTTATTTCCACAATGCAAAACTACAAAGTTTATCGTTTGTGCTAGATTGGGATACGCCGGAACGATTCTACTTTAACCTATTAAGGGCAAGTATCAATATTGTTGAACCTACTACTATTCAGGCTCCAACATAAAATACGGGAGTTTGTAATTTGCACCACAATAGGTAATTGAAAATAGTGTTTGTAATTTGCAACAAAATGAGTATCTATCTTAGTGATTGGCACTATAGATATTTCTTACTGAGATGGTGCAAATTACAAACGCAGTTTAAAAATATTGGTGCAAATTACACCTGTTGTAAATATTTAGGGTCAATTTTGGTGTAAATTGACCCTAAAATGTTTGGCCCCTGTATTAAATATTTTTGCTGGCCCATACAGAGAGTTTAATAATGAAAACAACCCATCGGCCATCACCAGCGATACGGTGTCCCACACAATACACATGATAATTTATTATAAGTAATCAATAGTTAACCCGCAGCATAAACCAGCGATAATTATATATCTGAATATGACTTATATACTTATACATAGGTATATAACTATTGAAAAATTTAGGGATGTATATACCTAAGGCTTATGTTTTTTATTTTTAACTTATTGTACTATGTATGTACCTAAGACTGGTGTTTTTTGACTCATAACTTATAACACAATAAACCATAACGTATACATAATGTTGTGTTCATATTTATATTTTTATTTGATTTACAATTGTCAATCTATGCTTTATACAATTAACAAATAATTATTATTTTCATTATAATATATAATATATTATTATATTTTGTCATAGGTATATGGTAATTACTAATTAGGTCATTAGGAGTAGAGTATACATGTGTTCACATTTATATTTATATTTCTGGGCTTTTTTTCCTTGGTGTGTTTATTTTTTTGGGCATTTTTTCCGTGAGCTTTTTTTCCACGATTCATTTGCATATTTTATTTTTAGCTAAAAATTATTTATATGTATAGCTATGTTAATCTTCAAACTGTTTTTCCTTTGCAGATGTATTTGATTTGCCAAATGATCATTCAATGGTACTCGCAAGACCAGGACAAACAACTTATTTTCATGAAAAAATCCCAGCTTTTGACATAAAATACATTGAAGATTGTTTTAAAATCAAAGGCTATCCTGATCCAACCAAATATTTGTGAGTATTGCACCATTGTATTTTTTGTTTTGGAGGAATTGTAGGATAACCACATAAAACACAATATTCCTAATAAGTCATAACTAATAACTTTGATATGCTCATTGCTTAAGCATGTCTAAATTTCTGAGCAGATTCAATTTTATGAAAGTCTATTATATTTATAACAAAGTTGAAATTTGTCTCAATATATCCAAATATATTCTAATAGGTGTAATGTTTAAATGTCCGAGTAGATTTACAACCGTGTTAGTACCTACTAATGTTAAAGTTTAGCTATATCTTATGATTTTGACTGTTTAACCGAATGGTTTATTTTACTATTGTTATGCCTCAATGTAAACAAAATTGATTATAATAAGTATGTGTAACATCTACAAGTTGTATACAAGTTGTATTATAACTAAAATAGGTAATGACTTATAATAACTAGTAGGTAGTCTACTATACAATGATCCATATTCAATTATTTTATTATTATTATTATTATTTATTATTTAGGTTAGACTACATAATTATATTTATAAATAATTCTGTATTTTTTTTTTCTTACAATGATTATCATTAATATTGATATTTATTTTATAGAATTAAAAACACAAGTTCTGGAAATTATACAAAAAATGATATATTCGATTGTTGGGTGTATCAAAATAAATCGTGGTCTGATTTAATCTCAATTCCAGAAAACAAAAATATTATTTGTAAAGTTGCAGCACCATGGTCATCTGCTAATTCTATTTCTCAAGTCACAAGGTATGTATTGTTGTTTTTGTATTGGTCATAATTTTATCCTAAACAAACACATATGTATACATATATACACACAGTACAAATCATTTACAATGACATTGGTTGTAGCGTGTCAATTGTCATAGTCTCAGCTAAACTCCTATGCAAATTGTTATAATTGTTTATGATATCATTACTTCTTCTATTGACTATGGATGACATTATGTTTATTTTTGTTGAATTTAAACATATCTATATAGGTATATATAATTATATAAATGAATGTATGTATGTCTGTGTGTCCATATTACCACGGATACCAATTTTATATTATTTTGAGATTTCCGTCTGTGTGTGTCTCCATATTACCATGGCAATACCATGGCTTAAAGTACAAGGTTTTTGCAATAGTACCCCAACTATATAATTTTATCACGTAAAGGAATTAAAATGACAGCGTAAGGGGACAACGTATACTGGCTATACAATGATATTATATGCTATGATATGGACCATACCCTTACACTGCCATTTTATTTTTGTTTGATAACAATATGGGCTATGTGCAATAACCTTGTATATTTAAGCCATGGGCAATATCAATTATATATTATTTTGAAACTTCTGATGGAATGTTTTGTATATAAATGGTTACCATGGTGATATGTAAAACATATTATTCATATAAAGTTGGTAATTTTAATGGGCAACGAAGTGCACTGGACCATTATTGGTTGATTATAGATATAGATTAGACCTCTGGGCAGAAGATAGGCTGTTTTAAAAATTTAGAAAACCAACCCCGGGAGGTGCTCAAACAGGGATTTTGAGATTTTCGATGAGAATGTTTGTTTATAAATGGTTGCCGTGGGTTTCAAAGCTATAATATTAATAATTATTGGTTTAAAACTGTTGTTATGGTAACCGTTATATTATAAAAAAAAACAACAAATAATGGGTAACGAAGTGCACAGGATCAGCTAGTTTTTTATACAATGACCGGGCAATTACATGTCATTATTATCAACAGTTTATGTCAAGAATAAAATTCAAAATTAGGCAAAATAATTATTAAATAATAGTAATATCAATAAGAAACTGAAAACATTGGAGCAAAAATACAACACAATTTCTATATAAAAAAGGTGGGTAAGTGGATGTCGCTCAGCTGTACAGGAGGTTACACGTGGGTCATTGTATAATGGATAGTATTAAATTTGAATTCAATTATATAATATCACTGTATAAGACATATTGTCTACTTATCAGTGGTATTAAAAAAAAAAATTGACCTATAATAGGTACCTGCCTATAACAATATCCATTAGGTGCTTATAATGCGTTATACATCAACAACAAACCGTGGTACTATCATAGATATATAATAGTATACTTAAGAAGTTTCAAGTACCCACGAATAATATTATACAATCACAACAAAATAACTAAAATAGTTGTTCTAGGTTTTTTAACATGTAATTTCGTCCAAATTCGAACTTAAAATTACTATAAAAATAAACTGTGCTTATGTATTTCTTAGAATTTTTGGTAACAGAGTTAAATATTTACGTGGAATCTTGTTTTAAATTTTCAATCCTTAGATATAAAAGTTGAACATTTTATAATTTTTTAACTACAAAATAATAATTCAATTTTAAATTTGATAAATTTTGTCAAAATTTGATCTTATAAAAAAAAATTGTGCTTATGTATTTTCAATATTTTTCAACTGCTATTGTAACAATATATCAGGAGCCTTGTGTTAATTTCTTACATTTTTTGGCCCAATAGATAAAGCTTTATTGATATTTATAGAAAAAAAAACTAAAAAAATTGATATATAAAATTGTCCGTAAACAGCTCAAAACAAATCAAAATATTTTGAAAATTTTATCATGTATAGAAAATAAAAATATAAACAAGCAGTGAATATTTCATGTATCTACGGTCAATTGTTTTAAAGTTACACCAAAAATCAAAGTCGATTTTGTGTAAAATTCCCGTTTTTCCTTAATTTTTCTTTTGTTTTTCATGGCGCATTTGAAAACTATTGGAAAAATTTTACTTTTGACCCCTCAAAGTACCAACTAGATTCACTTTCCTATCAAAAAAGATACTGTTGAAGAAAATCCAAGTACTTTCACTGTCCTAAAAGGCGATGACAGACACAAAAGAAATTAAAAATTTAAAAAAAAAAACACACATCATTGTAAAATCAATACATTCATCGTTCCACTCAGAATCTAAAATGTGTTGTAAACAAAAATATCAGATTTTTTTGAAATATTTAATAAATAATAATAATAGTTTATTCAGCAGAATAAAATGGGCCGAAGCCCAATAGTACCAATAGTATAGTTTGAGTACAAATACATAAGAAATACAATATTACATACAATAAATATCTTATAGGTATATAAAGTTTACAAAAGTCTAAAAAGGAAAAATAGTATTAAAATTGATACACAAACCCAGCATTACGTATTCACATTGTTCATGTGAGCATTAAATATCTCCCTTAAAGGAGAGAAGAAAAAGTCAACTTTCGTCGAAAGTTTATTACATAGATTTATAGTCCTAGGAATAGGTGAGTTGTTTAAATAGTTTGTGCTATATATTGGAATGTAAAACAATGTTGTGGAACGGTTATTGTAGGCTCGAATAGTAAAGGGGATGCAATTTAAAAGATCAGGATCATCAATGATACCATTAATTAACTTATAAATAAAAGATATATCTGCTATTTCACGTCTGGAGGATAAGAAGTCTGGAATGTTACGAAAAGATCTGGTTTGTGTTTGATCATGATTATCAATGGACAAATTAAATTTAAAGGCTACGAATTTTAAAAACCTATTTTGAATGCGTTCAATGAAATCGATATCAGTTTCGGTATATGGATTCCAGATAGGAGCTCCGTATTCGAGAATAGATCTGACTAACGCACAATAGAGGAATTTTAATGATCTAAGGTCTTTAAATTTAGATGAATGGCGCTTAATAAATCCTAGAACTTTCAACGATTTTTTCACAACACACTTGATATGATCACGGAAATTTAAATTAGTGGTTAAAGTTACTCCTAAGTCTGTAATTGAAGAGACTGATCTAAGTTGAACATCATAAATAGAGTATGTATAGGTTATGTATATTTAAAAACACATTGAGTAACACTTACCAGTATTGGGACACATGCCCCAGTTACGACACCATATAGATAAGATATTTAATTCATCTTGTAGAACAAGGCAATCCTCCAACGAGGAAATACGAGTAAATATTTTTAAATCGTCTACAAAGAACAGGATTTGGCATTTTTTAAGAACAAGTGATAGTCCGTTTATAAATAAATTAAATAGTATGGGTGATAAGTTTTTATAAATAATAATATATAATAAAATGAAATTTTAATTGTTGATAATATACACAATAATACTCTATGCATGTTAAGTCTAAACATATTTATAGTAAAATTGTCATAATTTTCTTGAATTTAAAAGATAAAACTCGTTTTATATTAATTATTTTTACCATTGAGTATGCGAATGAAAAATCGTCATAACTATATGGTTTATATATTTATTTAATTTGAATATTACTAACTGAAAATTATTTTAATTTTAGCTCTAACGAAGATCTTGATGATATTGAGTTTGGTTCTCAAACACAGACGGCTTCTTCATATAAAAAGTAAATATTATACATTCATATAACATCATATACATAATTTATGTTTAATGTTTAAATATTTTTATTATGTAGCACAAGAATGGCCTAATTTAGTTTAAATATTGAAGAATAAGGTCAAGAAAGAAGCAATAAAATCGAAATTCAATGAAGATTATCCACAAATTTAATTAGCTACAAAATGTGTAATAACATACATGGTATAAATAAATAATAACAACAAAAAACTTATATAAAATATGATATGATTTGGCTGTTTTGCGCTTTTTTCTATCTCAATAAAATTCAAATGTTTGTCTATGATTTTTGTACAATTTAAATTATATTCTCGAGGGTCAATGGCCCCTCTAGGGCCCTCCAAGTCCAGGGCCCCGGGGCATTGCCGTGCCTTGCCATACTGTAGTTATGCCACTGATATTATATAATTATATGTGTTATCATAAGAGTGCAGAGCACATTATTATTATTATGTTGTGTATAATCTTCCCATAGGTATTTAAATTTGGATTAGATAGTATATTGTAGTATATTTTGAATTTAAAGAACCATATTGAATAGATAAGTTAAATTAATCTATACCTAGGGTTAAACAAAAACTATTGATGATTAACAAGACATTATAAAACTATTACATATGTACCTAAATTATAATTAAGTACACATATAATTGTGCAATAATTTACCTGTAGCCAATGTTAAATTATTGTCACTGACATCTGCTGTCTCAGTAAAAAATGGTGATATTTTCATGCCTGATGACTGTGTACTAATTTGTGAACCAATGTTATCGTTTGCTTAAAAACTTATACCCGATAATAACTTGCTCATTTGTATCAATAAGTAATAACATAGGCGGAGCCACGGGGCGTGCAGGGTATGCAGCTGCACGCCCTAATTGCCCTGAAGGTTGCTTTAATTCAAGTTTAAAATGAATTAGTAAAAGTAAAATCTATGAACGGTTAATTTGGCCGAAGTCTAATGATCATTATAAATACTAATCTTTATATTTGTTTTTAACAATGTATTTTCCAAGCAAAGACAGTTCCTAACCGTATTTTTTCTATAATATAATATAATTCAAAATAATAAATATCATTTCTGTCGTTTTCAATTTTTTCAATTTAATTTTCTTTTTTTAGAACTAACTGATTATATTCTATAACAAAAAGTATTGCCAACCGCCAGAGGAATTCAACTGCGCTAACATTCGGCATATTATTTTAAATTAATAAAATTTGAAATTTTGTTTTAAAAGCTTGAATAATAAATAAGCTAATAATTAAATAATAAGCTTACAATTTATAAATAACAACTAATTATGGTGACCTATAAAATATCCGAAAATAGGGATTTTAGGGATAATTATAACAATAAGTGTTTTGAAAAATTCTATCCAATTAGAGTTATCCACTAAATTTAATGGAGCTGCTGTAGCATAAACTGCACGGTCCAAAAGAACATCAATATTTTTCTTTTCATTGGCATTCATTTTATCACAGCATTTAAGAATAGAACTCTTTTTACTGGAATTTCCACAAGATACATTTTTAAATGTACTAGATACAGTACTTTGCTTAAAAGTTAAAACTAAATGATGTAGTTGGTGTCGAACTATACATAATGGCATCATGTTCCTTTTGATTGATAGTACTTGGTGTAGATAATAACGAGGAATTTATTGTGGGTTCTTGGTCTACTTCTAAAGGGTCATCAATATCATTATCATTTATATTTTCTTCAATACAATGATTACCTAAAATTAAAATATAATTAAATATTATATTTCACAAATTCACATATTTTATTGTATAATAAAAAGGTGGTAGGTAGTAATTTTAACTTTAATAAACAAATGTGGAATAATAGTAGTACCTAATACAAAATGTAGAGTACCTATTAATTATTTTAATATTTATTTATTAAAACGAAAAAAAAAATAAAAAATATTACAAATGCATAAATATATAAATGGACCATAACTAATAATTGAAAATTATTTATTTATCCTATTTTAAACATCAACCTTGGTCCAATCATAATGTTTATTTAAGAACTACCTAAATGAATAATTTTTAAATAAGTAGTACTTATGAAAGTACTTTTCTAATTTAAACTACTAGTGGAAAATTCTAATTTTAAAGCATGGTCATGTTGTAATGTAAAAGTTCTTACAAAATACCTAGTTAAAATATAAATGCTTTCATAAACAAATGATGGTTGACGGAGGTGTCTTAGTTATGTTTAATTAAAAAGGAATTTTATTTATAAATCTCTAAAAGTGTCATAATTTAACATAAATGAACTTTAAGTGATGTTTAATCAAATCAGAAAACTGAGTACTTAGTTATAACCTAGTTATAGACCATGAACAAAAGTTGCATATTTTTTTTTTGGCTAAAGTGCACTTTACCACCCCATGCATTTTATGTAACTCATCGAGTTAACAACGATGGTGCAATCAGAATTTGTCGCTCTCGTTTAGTTTCGAAGTTCTGGCCCTTGGAAGTAAGCAATTTTGCGTTTTTTTACGCATGGGCGCAACGCTACGTGTCACGTCTTTCGCGATTTTTTTTTTTTATTCGTGAGATTTATTATATTTATGAAATTATTAATGAGTACCTATTACTTATTTTTAAGCCTAGGTTGTTGTGGACTTACAAATATTAGAGCACACAATTACTTTTAATAATAAAATTGTCCGAGCGAGCGGGGTGCTCGGTGACTCGGTGCAACAAAAATGCAATTTTCTTAACCCTGTAACCCACTTGTGGAGGTGTTGCATACCAAATCGGGGGATATTTTTGTTTTTAATTGTCCGAGCGAGCGAGTGACCCCGCTCGGTGACTCGGTGCAACAAAACGGAAATTTTCTTAACCCTGTGACCCACTTGGGAAGGTGTTTCATAGCAAATCGGGGAATAAATTATTATCGCACCATCGTTTTACACAGGTTAGAATACCTAAGTACAAAAAAATAACAAAAATAGTACTCCACGCGGCAATATAGTAGTGTTGCCTCCGTGTTGTGCGCATGCGTATATAAACGTAAAATGGAAAAAGTGCACTTGTTCCTTATTGTTATTCATTGGACTATTTTACACACATTTTTAACGAAAGTATACAGGGGCGGAGTGGCTCCAAAATTCTTACCGGGCAAACCGATATTTTCAGGCCACTTTTTAATATTAGCCCTACGGCATACGTACATTGACATGATACATTTTTTTTTTTTTTTGGAATGCGTTTACATAATTGTCCAATCAATGTACACAAAACACTGATCAGCGATCACTCATCACATATGTTCTTTTTATATT
>NW_021769929.1:0-5902 GCF_005508785.2 Acyrthosiphon pisum | reverse complement strand
ATTCACATTGGTGTTAATTCTAATAGTAGTAATAATGGTCTCCAAAAATGTCTGTGCAGTGTCTAACTGTAATACTTATGGTAAGACATCATCTCCCACGATCTCATTTCATAAATTTCCGAAAGATTTAAACAGGTAAGTTTATTATGCATCTAAATATTCTGGTTATTTAAGAAGTTGTTTATATCAAAAAAATAACCATACTAATTTCTGCTAGCCTACTTGTATTTATAGTTGTCAAAAATGGATAGAATTGGCCCAAAATAAAAAAATTAGTAAATTATTAGAAACATGTGGACCCTTAGATTTGCCAAAAAGTTTATCAATTTGTTCTATTCACTTTACGAAGGATGATTATATGACCAACCACCAACACAGGCAGACCTCTGTTAGTAGAATACAAATTATACATATAAATTCTAGCATTTAAATATTTAATATATCGATCAGAACTTATTGTTTATAATTAATAACCTAATTATTAATTATGTGCATCAGGTTAAGATATGGATCAGTACCATAAATCAATTTACCATCAACTGCATTTCTTAAAAGTAACAACTTTGCACTTTAATTTTTGACATCCTGACAGACAATTTATAGAATATTGAGTAAATTTTAATGAAGGATGAAACTGCAAATAGTGTCGCTTATGTGACAGGTTGGGTTTGTAGTCAAATGGATCATAAACCCTGTATTGAAAAACTGGCTACTAAGGATACTAATAAAAAATTTGATCTTGACAATACACCAGGGGCGGAGTGGCTCCAAAATTCTTACCGGGCAAACCGATATTTTCAGGCCACTTTTTAATATTAGCCCTACGGCATACGTACATTGACATGATACATTTTTTTTTTTTTTTGGAATGCGTTTACATAATTGTCCAATCAATGTACACAAAACACTGATCAGCGATCACTCATCACATATGTTCTTTTTATATTGTTTTTACTGTAAACTATTATGGTATAGGTCGTTATACTAATATATTAATTTACGATGAACACATTTTTATATTTTTTTTTAGTGAATTATTTTTTTGCCGCCGATATTTTGGAATTTTTTAACTAAAAGTTGTTTTATTTGATTTTAGCTGTAAATAATCTACAAATTAAACGGTATAAGATTTAAGATATCAAAAAAATAACAAATAGGTACTTTACAAATGTTTAGCAAAATTTACAATTTATAATGTCCTTTAGTATAAAACAAAACAACAATCAATTACATACATCATGTTTAACAAATAATAATAATTAATAAAATTACAATAATAGTTTTCTTAAAAGATCACTTTTAGTACCCAGCTCATTTATAATAGTATCGTTATCTAATTCCATTAGAATTGATTTTTCAATGGACATCAACATAAATGATTCTAACTTTTCATTTGCCATTGAATTTCTTAGTCTATTTTTTAGGTATTTAAGAGTAGAAAAAGACCTTTCACAAGAGACTTGAGTAACCGGCAAAGTCAATAGATATTTATATGCTAAAGTTAATAAACTATATGCACTAGAAAATAAGTTGTATTTAACTAACAATCTATAACAACAAATCGAACAACTTTTGCATGTCAAGTTACAAGGTGTCGACAAGTTCTCATAATTTTCTTCATCCTCATCTTGATCCTCACCAATCGTTTCATTCAATGTAATTTTATCATATTCTTCTTCCAATGAATTTTTTAAATATTTCCATGAATTACTGAAATTCCATAATTCTTCGGAGAGTCTATTTCTTATATCTGGTACATTATTTTCTTTATTGTCATTAAAGGGTATAAATGGTTTTAACTTAGTGGCTAATGTAAGAAATGCACTTTCAGGTATATCTTTAAGATTATTAAAAGGAAAATTTTTTGGACATAAAAGTGAAAGATCAAAATATAAGCTATTATTTTTTACAAACCTAGTATTCATGCTGTTAACCACTGTGTCCAATACTGTATTAAATACTTCTATTGTGAACTTTTTTTCTGGAGTTGTAATAAGGTCTTCTTCATTTTCATAGTTAAAAGTTTTCTTTTTTTTGGCCATTCTTTTTTCTTTAAATGTTGATTGAATTTGTTCGGCATTTAATTTATAACTAATAGCCATAGTTTCAATTTTGTTGTTTGTATTAGTTATAAATGTATTACAAACTTCTTTGACATTTTCCACACCACGTTGAATTCCCTTAAGATTTTCTAAAGCACTTGTAACCATTTGCTGACATTTTAAAAGATCCAATTTATTTGATTGTAAGTACCTTGATAATGGCCCAGTGATTTGGAATATTTTCATATACATATGAGCAACTAAAATAGTTTCATATTTAATAAAAGATGAAATAAAATTACTTGCTTTTGACCTCACATCTGGATTTAAATTTGGATTTTGTACAATTTTCGTTAAAACAAGTAATAGGTCACTCAACATACCATTATCATCCAAACTATTATATGTACCAAATAATCTCTTGATCGCTGTTTCTTTAGCTGTCCACCTTGTTTCACATATTGCTTGTAATCGTTTGTGAATATTATCTTTTTCACTAAGTTCTTTCCATAAATTCATTCTTTGATAAGATTCCTTAAAAAAAACAGCACAAGAATGAATTAAATAAAAAAAATTAGCTACAGCAATTGGGCTTTTGGTTGCATCACTAATAACAAGATTAAGTACATGACTGTAGCACCAAACATGTACTTGACCTGGTGCTTCTTCACTAAGCCAAGAAGTAAATCCATTGTATGCACCTCTCATGTTAGCAGCACCATCTGTTGCGTTTCCAATGCAATGTGTAATATCTAAGCCAACCGTATCCACTGCCTTCTTTAAAAGGTTCATCATACCTTTACCAGTTGAATCAGTGCATGATTTAACAGATATTAACCTTTCATGTATCATTCCATCTACTACATATCTTATAAAGATGGAACATTGATCCATGACTGATATATCCTGTGTTGTATCTAATAACACTGAGAACATATTTGCTTCTTTTATTTTTTTTTGATATTGTTGATTTAATCAAATTAGAAATTATATTGATAATATTATCTGTAGTATAATGACTAAGAAAAGTTACTAAATTACCACGACCTTTGGAATTACAATTATGTTGTTTTTCACTTTTCTTTATAACTGAATTTAAATGTTCATTTAAGACAACATCATATTTGCTGAGCAAAATTATGAGTTCAAGAAAATTACCATGATCCACAGACTCGTTATTCAGCAGATAAGCAGCTTCATTTCTTTTCCCTCTTATACTAAGACCACATTTTCCGATTAATTTTATTACATTTATAATGCGGTCAAGTACTTGACGACATTTTTTTACTTCTTCTCTTTGTAAACGATTTTGATTGACGAACAATAAGTTTCCAATATCTTTTTTTTGAAAATGTAAAAAGTAAGCTTCTGAACAAAAATTATGATTTTTACTGTTTTCATGTTCTTTTATACGTTGATGTACATGTCTCCAATCATTTAAACCTCTAGTAAATGTATTCATTTCAGTAGTGAATGCCAAACAAACTGAACAGTATAATTTATTTTCTTGAACATCATAAGTACACCAAATCCTATTCATATTATTATTTTTAAAAAAAACTTTTTTAGAATCAAATGGAAGAATAGTTGCATTGTCTGAAGGTTGAATAGGATGTACACTAAAAAAATGATTAATGTGTAGTGGAATTGGTTTTTTAAAATTCTTAAATCCTTGTTCTTCAAATTGAATTCCAATTCCAATATCATTATTATTTTTGTTTATAACACATAGTGTAGAACTTGGTTCAATTTCGTTGTTCAAACCTAAATTAATAATACAAGTAATCAAATTTTAATGCAAAAAATTGGTATCATATTTTTAGCCTTATAAGCAATATTAATATTATTATTTATTTAACTGATTTGGTTCAACATAAACCAATTTCAAAAATAATAGATTATACAATGTTATAAACACATTATGATTGCAAATTTAACAACTATTTAACAAACAATTTGGTTTTAGTATTTAAGTAATAATAGTAAAATATAACTCTTTTAGAAAAATTAAATTTACCTACTTTGAACTTGCTTGGCAATATTTAAATCTTTAGTGCTTAAACTGCTAAGACTTAATATAGAAGTAATGGGTTCAAAATTAATGCCATGTTTAATGGTTTCTGAAGTGTTTGAATGACATAACTATATAATATTATCTAATATAAGAAATATATAAGACTAAAATAAATTGAAACCACAATAATTCATAATTAAAATTAAAATGTGTGTATTATTTAAAAACATGTATGTTCACTGCACGAAGTAGGGACTTATGAAATTGTGTATTACCTTTATCTTGGACAATGACATCTAAATCTAGACTTGTATTGCAGTTACTGCTAAAAGTACTAGGTTTGGAATTAATTTCTTGTTCATGTTCATCTTTCTCCAATATTGAGGTATTATTGTGGTCAGCACCTTATAATATATAAATCAATGTTATACACTTACTGATATATTTTCAAATAATTGTTGAAGTATAATAAAAATATCAACAATTTATATCTTAGACATTGCTTTAAAAGTAAAATATACCTAACTATTTATTTAATTGTTATACATGAGTAATTAATTTAACCCATAATTATCATTTATTATTGATAAAAATTAAGAGTCGACAAAAGTTATACCTATTTATAAATGTCAATGTGTTACTGATTCAGCTTTCAATAACACAAGTATTAAACATACAATTTAAATTTGTGTATTACCTTTATCTTGGACATTGACATCTAAATCTAGACTTGTATTGCTGTTACTGCTAAAAGTACTAGGTTTGAAATCAATTTCTTGTTCATGTTCAACATTTTGCAGTATTGAAGTGTTTTCGTGGTCAGCACCTTAATAGGTAAAATAATGTTATTGGCTTACTGATACATTTTCAAAAATAGTTTTAATATAAGAAAAATATCAGCAATAATACAACTATACAAGTATTAAACATAAAGTTTAATTTTTAACATGGTATTTACTATCATACACAAATATAAATTAAATATAAGTAAATCTAAATGAAATTCACTTTATTATAGGTAGGTACTAAACTTAAATTACATATTGTATAAATTAAGTTAAATTTAAATATTGTGCATTATGTTTACATAGCAAGTGACACATTTATAATTATAAGATTATTGTAACTCGTAATAACATACCTTTAAAATATGAATTAATTTTTTCACACTTTTGACCAATTAAAGACAATAGTTTTTTATTCTTTTCTTTTTCTCTTGCTTGGCCGCCTTTACGTTTTTTCTTCGTTGAAATATTATCCATGGTATAAATAATATAAATAAATAATTGTGTAATACTGTAATTATGTATTATTATTATATAAACCCAAAAAAGGAAGTTTAAAATCGAAAAACTAATCAAAATATGATAACCAAACATTATAAAAAAAAAGTTATTTATAGAATTATATTTAATAATACCCGTGTTATGATTCTATTATCAATTTAATCATAACGGGTGTATCATCGACCTCCACTCATAAAGTAATATTTACTCTATGCCTCCACTGTAACGATTATCAGTAAACTGAAACTAAATGTGATTACGTCGATTTACGACAATATGGAATGACAATAAGTTATTAATAACCCTATTAATTTAGTTGAACCTTGAACCTTAGTAATTTAGACTCAAATATTATACTTATACATTTATAAGTTTATAACCAAAAATTAAACACATCACAAAATTATCGAAT
The DNA here is from genome assembly GCF_005508785.2 of Acyrthosiphon pisum. Classification (NCBI taxonomy): domain Eukaryota; kingdom Metazoa; phylum Arthropoda; class Insecta; order Hemiptera; family Aphididae; genus Acyrthosiphon; species Acyrthosiphon pisum. Next base: position 148 of record NW_021769929.1, on the reverse strand, counting down.
AATAGAAATATAGAATGATGGCCGATGACCAATGGGCCACATTTTGATCAAGCAATCCAGGCCAGGCCACCGGGAAATGTCCCGGTTGCCCGGTGGGCCACTCCGCCCCTGCTACCTGCTATCTACAATAACGGTTATGTATTATCGC